>NW_024962263.1:56903672-56991174 GCF_019238085.1 Lagopus leucura | reverse complement strand
ACCATGTTTGCCACGTTCCTTTGCAGAGTGCACTGACCTAGTGTGCAGGTGCTGTGTAAGGTCCAAGTAGTGTCCTGTGAATACGCTGCGCGTGTGCGTCAGTCAGGAATGCATTGAGGTCTGCCATGCTGGACATGGGTCAGTGCTCACTGCGGCATGGTGCACGTGTGTGAGAAGCTGTTTGATGTCCACCTCTGTTCACGGCCTCATTTCACTGCTTGATGGCTGAAGGCCGAGTGGTGCTGGTTGGTGTCCGTGGTGTGAAGATGAGAAGAGGGCTGGAGCAGGAGCATGAGGCACCTATGGCCATCCCACCCTGGTAACGCCTGATCTCGTCCGATCTCGGAAGCTAAGCTGGGTCAGGCCTGGTTAGTACCTGGATGGGAGACCTCCTGGGAATACCGGGTGCTGTAGGCTTTTGCTGCCGGCCTTTTCTATCCCTCTGGACCCAAGGGGTCCCGCTGGCTGGAGCAGGCACCAGCTTGTGTGGTTGGGGGCATTGTTCCGCTAAGCTCATTTTGAGACTCTCTGGAGTTAGTGTCTCTTTGGTCTTTTAACTGGTGTTGCAATTCTTTCTTATCCCATCCCCTCCCCTCCCCAGTCTGCCCTCCACTCCCCTCCCCCATCTGCCCTCCACACCCCGCCCCAACCTCCACCCCTTCCCTTCCCTTCCCTTCCCTTCCCTTCCCTTCCCTTCCCTTCCCTTCCCTCCCCTTCCTTCGCAAATATGCCCTGGATTGACTGAGCAATCTGCAGTGCTTAGGTATTTGTTTCAGCCTGAGTTCTGCCCTATGCAGATCTATCTAATCACTAGGTTTCAGTGCAAGTCTTCATTCTCCGTCCCTTTCAAACACTCCCAAGAAATGTCAGGATGGGTTTCAGCAGGAGTGGGGGTTGAAGTGCTGGCCATGAGCAGTTGTTATTTACTCCATGTCCATCTTTTATGCTTACGCTCAATTCTATTTTCTTTATATTGGAAACTTTCCACTGTAACAAGTGTGGCACTGAGCTTACTCTCCTCACTCCCATTTGGCCGAGCTGGAGACATTTATTTTCAGTTAATATTTCATTGCCAATAGGCTCTTCCTTTCCTTTCCCTTCCCTTCCATGCTTCTTGAACTCCTTCCAGTTCACCTTTATTGGTACTGAAAGTACTTAAATTTGAAAGCAGCAGTCGAGGTGCTATCTCATCAGTATTGTGTACTGAGAGAGACATCTATCACTTCCTGGCTATCTGACACGATGCCTCTGTGTTACAAGTCCAAAAATTACATTGGATTTTTTTTTTTTCTTGGTCTCACTGCTGGATCTTATTTAATTTACTGAAGCCCATACATCCAAATCTATATGTTGGTAGGCACGTATATTACACCTACTGTGTTCCCTTCAGTCACCACTTTGCAATTACAGGAAGAAAAAAATGCCTGTGTGTGCCTTTCTTCCCTTCTTTATAAATCCATGCTGTTTATTGGCTGCGGATCCATTTTCCCCTAAGTGCTCAGGACTTTTACCTTTTAATATTTTCCCCGCTATATTACTGCAGCCTGAAGTTAGGCTTACCAGATGGTAGATGACAGGATCGCTCTTTCTCTTCCTCTTCCCCTGCCATTTTTAAAGACCAGTAACACGTTCCCCTTTCTTTTCAGACTTTGTAGAGCTCACTAATTCTCCACAAATGCTTTAAAATAATTGTCAGTAGTTTGGATAAGTTCATTAGTGAATTCCCTTCTCTCCTTATGAGGCACATCCTACGGATATGCTCAGTTTCACATACTCAGTTTCTTCCCCCTTCAACCTTTCTTATGACCTTCTCTCAACAATTCTTGCTACATGGATTTCTTTTCTGATTGTGCTTTATTTTTCTTAAAAAAGCAATTCAGTATATTTGCTAACTTAGCATCATCACCTCTTTTGTTCCCTTCTTCGTAGAACAACAAACATCTTTTATTCCTAGCAATTCCTTTCCCCTTGTAATTAAAAGCTCATCTACAATCTGGACACATCTACATAGTTGTACCGAAAAATACAGGTGCTATTGCTAGCAACTCTGTTACACTCTATAAATAAGGTAATTTTATAAGTTTAATAAGTTATCATGGACATAAAATATAAAAATGTGCTGAAATACAGCTCAGAAAGAGTAAAAATCCATATATTTAACAGAGAAAAATGATTTAGTTTTCAGATTCTTCCTATATTTCAACTATTTTTGAAATAAGGTGTAAGCTCTTTTCTCATTAAGCACTTCTGTCGCCATGCTAAGTAATAAGGAAGAACAAAAGATTTCCTTCCTGGATTACTTTGTTGAATTCACACTTTAATCGCCAGGTAGATGATGTTTTTCAAACACACTCAGATGTCTGATTGTCAGCTTTATGTCTCGGGAAGCATTCCCAGCAATTCGGGTACAGTAAAGTATCTACCTCGAGCAAGCCTCTGTGTGCTATATAACTTTTATAGTCATTATAAAAAGTAATTTATTGAAAAAACTTAAACCTTTTCCAACTCAACTGACTTTTGATTTAAAGGTGTGAGCTCCTGGTTATGGAAATCAGGTGTGGTAGGTGCTTTTTTCAGAATTAGGTTTGCTGTTTATATCATGAAGTTTAGAAGCTACAAGAGTAACATCCTCTAAAACATAGCACGTTCACAGAAACTGGGATATCTCAGCTCATGTTTCATGGTTACGCTGCCTGGAATTGCACATAATCTGAGGTAGGGGAACTTTTCCCTTTTTCACATCACATTTCTTCTCCTGGGTACTCTTTTTATTTTCCTTTACTGTAGTATAATCCAGTGATTCTGGCTGCAGACTGGTTTGGGGAAATGGCATGTAACAGAAGAGAGGAAGTAACATCTCACTGGTATCTGACTGTCTTTGTCCTTCTGCCTCTCATTTTCTTTCTGTATTTTTTTTTCATCTTTCTCTTCCTTGCTTGCTTTTGCTCTCTTGATTCCTTGTGTTCTTTCTTCATATACCATATGGCCATGCTTCATTTTGAGATGGAACAACCCTGTTTTCTAAGTGACAATATCCTTTAATAACAGCAGAGATCACGACCAGGAAGAGAGTTCCTTGTAACAGTGCCTAGCTCTGATTAGCACTGTGACACAAGCTCATGGTGCTTTTGAGCCAAACCATTGCGATGGGATTTGAGTTTGCAATTTGATCCAGGGATGAGATCAGCCAGCTTCAGCCCTGCTTCTACCATGGGCTGTGTGTGGGCAGAGAGCTGCTGCTGCAGACTGGAGGATCCCACCACACTGCAGCCACACCAAGGGAAGGACCAATGTCATTTATCAATGACGTAGACGATGGAACCTAGTGCACCCTTAGCAAGTTTGCAGATGACAGCAAGCTGAGCTGTGTAGTCAATACATTGGAGGGAAAGGAAGCCATCCAGGGGGACCTGGACAGGCTGGGGAAGTGGGTCCATGTGAACCTAATGAGGTTCAGTAAGGCCAAGTGCAAGAACACCCTGAGAGCAGCCCTGTGGAGAAGGACTTGGGGGTCCTGGTGGATGAGAAGCTGGACATGAGCCAGCAGTGTGCGCTTGCAGTCTGGAAGGGCAACTGTGTTCTGGGCTGCTTTAAAAAAGGGGTGGCCAGCATGGAGAGGGAGGTGGTTGTCCCCTTCTACTCAGATCTTGTGAGGCTCCATCTGGAGTACTGCGTCCAGACCTGGGGCCCCCAGTACAGGAAGGATGTGGAGTTCTTGGAGCGGGTCCAGTGCAGGGCCACTAAGATGATCAGAGGGCTGGAGCACCTCTCCTATGAGGAAAAGTTCCTATGCAGGAACTGGGCTTGTTTAGCTTGGAGAAAAGAAAGCTCTGGGGAGACCTCATTGTGACCTTCCAGTACTTGAAAGGAGCTTATAAACAAGAGGGGGAATGGTTGTTTACGATGGTGGATAGTAATAGGACAAGGGGGAATGGTTTTAAACTGAGACAGGAGAGGTTTAGGATAGATATTATGAGGAAGCTTTTCACTCATAGGGTGGTGACACATTGGAACAGGTTGCCCAAAGAGGTTGTGGATGCCCCATCCCTGGAGGCATTCAAGGCCAGGCTGGATGTGGCTCTGGGCAGCCTGGACTGGTGGCTGGTGACCCTGCCCTGCAAGAGGGCTGAAACTAGATATCATTGTGGTCCTTTTCAACCCAGGCCATTCTATGATTCTATGGAAGAAGAACAGTGAGGCACGGGCAGGTGAGGTGGCAGCCTTAGGGTTGCTCTTCACTGTGCTGGTAGCTTAGTCCTTTGGAATAAGGGCAGAGGACAACATAGAAAAAAATCCCAGAGCACTACAGCTCAGCTTTTAGAGAAACTTCGGCTTATTCAGAGCATTTTGTAGCGCAGCTTCAGATACCCAGAAATGCTCAGGTACTACAGAGCTGACGCACCGCTTCCTTTCTGAGAGTAAGGACAAGTGACCAGTCAACGCTTGAGGGCTGACAGAAGCACTTAGCGTCCTTAGCCCCTCCTTGGGCTGTCACAGAGACTTACTGTTGTTTCCTCTGCAGAGTTATTGGTTTATTCCAGGAGAGGGCTGCTGGAGGCAAGGATTCCACAGACCTGCAGGCTGAATCCACCAAGGTGACAGTCATCTCTCAAGAGGCAAGTCTGCAGTGAGATCTAAACATATTTCAGACTTATTCACTCCATGACGGTCCAACTTCTCTTGCTGACCATCCGTTTGGACAACAATTTGATTTATTTGAATTCAAATGGGCATGAAAACAAACGACGTGGCCTGAGGCAAGACTAAGCACCTAATTTACAGAATGTCTAAGATTGTAGCTAGGGACTTGTGAGCTATTGAGGCACTCAAGGAAAGGGCACAGGCAGCCTCTTCACATCTCAGCCCTGTACGTGCCTCTACATACAGCATGACACTGGGTTAATGCTAGAAATTAATGCAGGAAATTCCTAATGCAGGAATTGGGATTACAGGCTGGATCGCTGGACTGAGGCCAATGGGATGAGGTTCAACAATACCAAGTGTTGGGTCCTGCACTTTGGCTGCAACAACCCCAGGCAATGCAGTCTTATGGCAGAGTGACTGGAAAACTGTGTAGAGGAAATGGACCTGGGGGTGTATGTTGATTCTCATCTAAACATGAGTGTGCCCAGTGCACCAAGAAAGCCAATGGCATCCTGGTCTGTATTAGAGGTATGTTGCCAGCAAGATCAGGGCGGTGATCATCCTTCTGTACTCAGCACTGGTGAGGCTAGATCTGGAGTACTGTGTTCAGTTTCGGGCCTCTCACTACAAGAAAGACACTGAGACCTAGGAGTGTGTTCAGAGAGGGCAACAAGGCTGGTGAGGGATCTGGAGCACAAGTCTTATGAGGAGAGGCTGAAGGAGCTGGGATTGTTTAGTCTGGAGAATAGAAGGTTCTGGGAGACCTCATTGCTCTCTGCAGCCACCTGAAAGGAGACTGTGGCGAGGTGGGGATCAGCCTCTTCTCCTGCTTAACTAGCAACAGGACTAGAAGGAATGGCTTCGAGCTGCACCGGGGAGATTTGGGTTGGATGTTAGGAAAAACCTCTTCTCTGAAGGAGTGGTCAGACACTGCAATGAGCTGCTCAGGGTGGTGGTGGAGTCACCATCCCTGGAGGTGTTCAATAAACATTTAAATGTTGTACTCAGAGACATGATTTAGTGGGTAAATATTGGCAGTAGGTAGATGATTGGACTGGATGAACTTTTCCAACCTTGTTGATTCTGTGATTCTGTGAAAGAAGCCCTGATTAATGTACTGGTTGGACCAGGAACAAAACAAGCAGCCTGCAAGGAGACTTAGCTGAGGTCAGCTTCATGCCAATCTGAGTGGCCATTAGACTCAAAGGATGCTTGCTTGAGGGTTCCTGAGGCACATGTTTTAGGCAAGGGATTTTCCTTGTCTCTCTCTCCTAACTTTGGCCATAGGTAACTATGTAGGAATTTCCTGACATAATGGCAGAAGTATGGAAGATGGAGGCTGCAGCACTGCCTTCAGCTCAGGTAAACCTGTCACCCAGGGGACACAGGTTCTGTGTCACATGGCACATACCAGGTTTGCCCTTTGGGCATTTGGACATCTGGTCTTTTGGTCCAATTTTTGATTTTTCAAAAAATCAAAATTTTCAAAACTCAAAATTTTGATTTTTCTATTTTGATCTCCCTTCTTTTCTCTATGCTGAATGAAACCCATGTTGCAGTGGAGCATAGATCCAGTGAGCTCACAAACCTTCTGCCCACACATGGGATGAACCTGAGCTGAAGTGTCAACACATTACAAGATTTGGGCACCATTTTTAGTGATGAGTTCAGGATTATGCTGGTAGCACGAGAGCAGGCATAGTGAGAGACTCAGAGCCTGTAGCACACAGTTATTATATTCATGCTGTTGATTCTGATTCTCTGATAAAGTTAATTGACTGAGTCAGGGCAAATTTGCTCTGCACCTGCTCTGGACAGAGCAAGATCAACCAGCTCTAATCAATCACTCCCACTGGGAAACTGGCACAAATAGTGCTGGCTTTGCTAGTGCCCGTGGCTGATCTCAGCGGCACTGGTAATCAGGGAGTCCTCCCTGAAGCTACCTTCTCTTTAACTATTAAAATAATACTTTCCCTCAACCTTTCTAATACACTTTGTTGGTGTCTGTTCTACTCATATGATGTTCTGGTATTTTGGAAAAAATTGTACATTACTTCTTTTGCAATGCTCAGTTAAATTGACTCTGTTATGGACCAAGAAATCATGGAGTCATGTTGGATAAGACCTTTAAGATCATCTAATCCAACCATCAACCCACCACCACCATGCCCACTAACCCATCTCCTTCAGTACCATATCTACTTGTTTCTTGAACATCTCCAGGGATGGTGACTCATTACCTCTTTGGGCAGCCTGAAGAATCTTTTCTACTCTAAGCTCCTCCTCCTCCAAATGCCTTCAGCAAGGAGAAAAGGCTACAGTTTAGTGTACCTATAGTGTATCTGTAGGGCCTGTGGGTCAGGAGTCAGATACAGCTGCACGCCCTGCATTTCCTGGACTTACTCATCATGGTATCAACAAAAGAATAAATTGTAGGGAAAGACCACATTTGCATTTGGGTCCTGTAAGCTCCCTGTTTACCTGCAATGGCTACATGCACTCATCCTGTGCTAAATGTGGGTTTATATACATTACTTCTCATGTACCATGTGATGAGGAGCTTTAGCCTGAGACAAGAGCGCACTCAAGGAGTTATTGTGTTTTATGCCCTGCTTATATCAAATTATCTTGCTTATGTGTCTAGGTGCTCAATAAGAAAGCAAGGAGACATTTGAGATTTTAATTTGGATTCTAATGAACAAACCAGGGCAGGGCAGAAACAGTTCTATTAACCCTCTCATCCTCACCCCAGCTGTGATGGGCACAGTAGTGATGTGTTTCTCTCCACACCAGGCTGGGAAGGCATGGGAAGAAGTTCATCTGTCCCCATGAATTTAATTCCTTGAACATCTGGTCTCTGTCTGCTACTGACAAGATGGCAGGCCAGATGGGAATGTCCTAGTGGCTGCAGTCAGCCTTGAGGGTACGTATTACATTAGGCTCAAAGATATTTTGAAAATAATAGATTATGGGACCTGAAGAGCTTTTGCATAAAAGGCTTAATGTTACTGCAAGATAACAAGGTTCTTGCTTCTTTTTTTCATTCTTTCTTTTTTAAGGTAAAGTTGTTAATATAGTAAGAGGTAAAAGATATATGGATCCAGTTTTAAAGCTGGAAGCTGGGACCTCCATCACTGAGGCTATTTCAGCTGATAAGTGAAGGATGCATAGTTTCCCCAGGATGCCAAATGATGGGTAGAAATTTGTCCTACTGAACTGGTCAAATTAAGGGGTAAAGAGAGCCAGTGGATTTTTGGAACCAATAGAAACTCAAAGTTGATTAGTTTCAGTCCTTGGATTTAAACATTTTTACCTTAATAATGAAGAGTAAAGACATTTATGCTCAGAGACAGACCATACATCATTTACTGACATCACTAAGCAGGGTGGACAGCTTCTACTTCGGGGTTATAGAATTTTTTCTTTCAGCTCCAAATTAGTGATTCCACAGACTGAACACAAACCTGACTGAGGTTCTGTACTTGATAGAAATGCAGTGAAACAAAGTCTAGTGCTATTTCATGTTTATGTTATGTTAGGAAAAAAATAGAAACCCATTCAATTTCAAATGAAAGGCATGGAACAGCTGCCAATAGCTGGAATGAAAGCTTGGAAGAAAAAAATAAAGATATTAATGTAGGGCAGCCAGAACAACTTGTTTCGAACAAAAAAAGGGTCCATTTGAGGAAAGGGTAGGAACTAAGTCGGATTTTATTATACTATATTTTATTTCAAATGATTTGATATCAGCTTGCACTGTGATTCTTGAACTTTTACAGGAAAAACTTACTCCTCCCCTTCCCCAAAAAAAATCCACGAAAATCATCTGGCAACTAGAAAATTTAAGGGGAATGCTAGAGGAATACTATAATGTCTGCAAAGAAATGGAGTGTTCGAACACTCTTCAGGGTTATCATTTGTGCAAAACATACAGAGAAATTAAAGCAAAAGGACACAAAGACTAGCTATCCCCATACACATCCCCCACACAGCAGGTGCAGGGAAGATTTGTCCCTTTAGGTCAGATTTGACATAGATTATTTGCTGAGGTGTTTGAGTAACCTCACTGTCCTCTCTTTTCTCACTTCCCTGAGACGGTCTTGCTGTGACTAAATGGGACATTTTTGTATTTCAGATCATTTTCACTGATCTGCCTGGAACAGCAGGCACCGTTTAGAATCACACAGTCTCAGCTAAGTGGACATCAGTTTAGCAGTTCACAGTAAAGTAGGCTTAGGTAAGAGCCCGTTAGTCCTCATTTTCTTCAATCTGTTTCTTTTTCTTTTTCGTTTTTTTAAACTGTCACTGTTAAAAAAAAGTACCAATTGAAAAAAAAAAGGTCTACAAATTCGACTTCTGACTATGTTTAGTACTGCTATTACAGAATACTGCCAAAGAAACAGGGTCTACACAGCTTTGGATTTCTCATGATAAATCGACGCAAATAGTCTGTTATAAATCAAGAGAGATTAAAAGAGGGAGATAAGGCAAGACCAGTGTAACTAGGAACTGCCACCACGTGCTAAAGGCAGATAGGTATATGTGAGGATATCAGTTGTGTTGTGAGAGGTAGACTGGTGGTCAGAGGAGGTTGTGACTCCAGATGGACAAATGCTCTGCCAAAAGGAGAGCAGGATAGAGTTATTAAGTGGATTGCTTTGCGCAAGACATTTTCAGGCAACAACCAGCAGGTAGATTTGACTGAGTCCCAAAACATGACACAGTCAGGAAAAGGCTGCATCAGGGTAGACCTAGAGGTCCAAATGACAAATGTCTAATTCAGCATCAGTTCATCTAATTAATAGTTTGTTTACAAGAACTTGGAGGACGTTATTGTATTTACTCTAGGAAGGTGACAAAGACAGCAGTGTGTGCCTGTGAAGGGAAGGTGTAGGAAAGTGTGTTTTGGGGTTGTGCTGGCGCTTGCTCTACGGAAACTGCTGTTGTGTTGTGCTTCTGTAGCTATGTGCTGATCTATTCACACAAAGGCAGCATGTGGAGCAGACCTCTGTCGGGCTCCTTGGCTCTTAAGGATTCTAAACAACAGCTGTTCTCTCTCTCTTTTTTTTTTTTTTTTTTGGGCCAAAGTCAAATGCAGCAGCAGAAAACATGTGGGCTTCAGTGCTACAGAGCAAGGGTGCAATTCATCCTCCTTTAGCAGTTGCAGGCTTGTGTACTTGTATGAGCAGCGTTTAGATGCATGTGACACTCCAGAGGAGAGAAAGAGAGTAATAAAGTACAGATTATGGTTAAAATGCCCGAAAGAACTACTGTGAGCATCTGATCTGACCTGCTGTGTCAATGAGGAAGACTGTCATGAATTAGTTTAAACTAGATTGTGTCTTTAGGAAAGAAAATCATAATGTTTCAGTTTCCTGTGTTAATGTACCATGACCTTAGAGAAATTGTACCAATGGCAGCTGTTCCCATAGCTTTAAAGCATGCAGCTTTCTCCTGGTTTGAATCTGGCTCCTTGGCATTGCATTTTTATACCTTCTATGTCTAGGCTAACGATCACTTTTAACTCAAGTAATGAAGCCATTAACTTCACATTTGTTAAAGTCAGCATTTTGGATTCCTCTAGTTTATCATGCTAAAACACCTCTCAGTCACTCTGGTTTATTTCCATTTCCTTTCACTATTATGAGCTGCCTTCCTGAGAGGTGGGCAGCAGAACTGGGCACTACTCCATCTGCACTGGTTCAAGAGCTCAGTGGCTCTTGAAGTGGCACTTGAAAATGAAGCCTGAATATGAAGCTGTCCCCTACTTGATATTCCCCATTTATAACTTCCCTAGCCTGAGTTGTACTTGGTGTTCCAGTTTTTTTCCCCTTAACAATACTGTCCTCCATTCTTTGTCAAGATGACATTCACAACTAAGTCGTTTTTGTTTTTAAGACGTGGCATGATATTACCATACTTTTATCCCACTTGAACTTTACTAGCACTTCACAGACTACAGAAAAGGTTCAGCACAAGAAGCAAAGGGAAACATTGATAAACTAAGTTGTACATTTTGATCTAACTTTTATCTGATTTAGACTGCAGATATTTTTCTTGACTTGTCAGAAATAGCTTCTAATTTCTGAGTAAGCTGGAGCAACTCTTTGGAGTAGACAGTTTGTCTTGATTGATTCAGTGATTGATTTTTGATTCTCTGTTCAATTTTGGACCCCTCACTTCAAGAAAGACACTGAGACCCTGGAGCATGTCCAGAGAAGGGCAGTGAAGCTGGTGAGGAGTCTGGAACACAAGTCTTATGAGAAGCAGCTGAGGGAGCTGGAATTGTTTAATCTGGAGGAGGCTCAGGGGAGACATTATTGCTCTATATAAGTACCTGAAGGGAGGCTGTAGTGAGCTGGGGGTCAGCTTCTTCTGTCATGTAACTAGTGACAGGATGAGAGGGAATGGACTCAAGTTGCACCAGGGAAGATTCGGGCTGGATGTTAGGAAATACTACTTTGCTGAAAGAGTGGTCAGACACTGGAATGGGCTGCCTAGGGGGGTGGTGAAGTCACTGTCCCTGGAGGTGCTCAAGGAATGTTTAGATGCGTTGAGGGACATGGTTTAGTGAGAGCTATTGGTAATTGGTGGATGGTTGGATGATCTTCTAGGTCTTTTCCAACTTTGGTGATTCTACAATTCAGAGGCTTCAGCTGATGAGAAACTATCACAGTGACAGAAAAAAAATCATCACAGTCTAATTAACTGTTAACATTTTTATTATGAGTTCTAAATCTTAAAATACAATCAGTCACAGAATCACGGAATAGTTGAGGTTGGAAGGGATTGCTGAAGGTCATCTGGTTCAAGCCCACACTCAGATAGGGCCATCTAGAACTGGTTGCCCAGATTCATGTCCATTTGTCTTGAAATCTTCTAGAGATGGAGACTTCAAAACCTCTTTGAGCAACCTGTCTGTGCTTCAACCAGCCTCACAGTAAAAAAGCACTTTCAGGTGGAATCTCCTGTTTTTAATTTATGCCCACTGTCTCTTGTCTCATCTATAAGAACTGCTGAGATCTTGACTCCCTTTTATCCATTTATTTCCATCAAGTTTTTATACATGTTGATATGAAAAATTACTGTGGGAATGGTCAAGCACTAGAAGAGGCTTTCTAGAGAGGTGGTTGATGCTCCATGCCTATCAGTGTTTGAGAGCCATGGCCTCAACATCTCCTGAGGCTTCTGAGAGCTCAAGTGCCAGACGTGCTGTGCCCATCTGCAGAGAGGGGCAGCTAGGGGTGCCCTCGTGGTGGTCTCCTGGGTGCCTAGAGTCTCAGCAGTGCAGGTCCCCAGCCTCTGCTGGCAGTCACCAGCCTCAGCCCTGCTCTGAGGCATGCACGGGTTGCTACCACTCCACTGCTTCCTTTTAGCACCAGACTACTCTCTGGCTGTTCCTGCCCCAGTACAAGGGCTTGAGCAGAAAGGAATCAGTGCCCTTAGGCCTTACTCACACTTGGCAGTGTGCAGCCCCCTGGGCCAGACTGTCCTGCAGCTTTTCAGTGCACCTCACTGTGCGCTCATCTGACCCACCCATCAATGGGATGTGTCAAAAGCCCTAACGAAGTGCAAGTAGACTCACTGCTCTCATGTTGTCTACCAGGCAGTCATTTCATTGTAAGATCATAGAATCACAGAATGGCTTGTGTTGGAAGACACCTTAAAACCCATCCAGTCCCAACCCCCTGCTGTGAGCATGTCTATCACCAGATCAGTTGCCCAGGGGCCCATCCAACCTGGCCTTGAATGCCCTCAGAGATGGAGCATCCACAGTTTCTCTGGGCAGCCTGTGCCAGTGTCTCACCACCCTCTGAATATAGAATTTCTGCGTAATATATAACCTAAATCTCCCCTCTTTTAGTTTAAAAACATTTCTCCTTGTCCCATCACTATCAGATTATATAAAAAGTCAATCACCATCTTGTTTATAAGCTCCCTTCAAGTACTGGAATGCCACAGCAAGGTCTTCCTGGACTCTTCTCCAGTCTGTACAACCCCAGTTCCTCTAGCCTTTCTTCATAAGAGAGGTGCTCCAGCCCTCTGAACAAATGGAAAGGCTATCTCTTGTTACAGCACAGGAGATGAATTTTGGTGATAAAGTCTAGAGGAAGAGCTTCTGCAAAACTCCATCTATTTTTCTTAAATCTGGCTTTTTAATACCAGCTTTGTACTTTTCTATACAATGCACAAATAGAATATAATGATAGTGATTATAATGAAAAATTAGACAGTAATTTCCCTTTGCTGGCTGCAGTAAAAACAGCAGTTTTACAGTTGTCTTACACTGTGAGCAGCTGTCTGCAGAACCTTATCGTCTGAAGCGTGGAGAGGGGAACTCTAGGAAGCAAAGCAGTTGCAAATAGTGCAGTGCAGAAGACTGCAAACTTGCTTTGACAACTTTCCACTCTTTCTAGCATGCTTTACATCATCTGTAAGAAGAGCAAAGCAGTCCTTCTGCCTGTTCAAACCAACCATCTTCTCTCTTTAGTGTAGAATTTACTAAGCACAAAAATAAGTCAACATTGTATTATTGTTTTCATTGGAGAACATACTATCTGATTAATTATTACAACCACTAGAGAGAGTCAGGGCATGTATAAATGCTGTAACCCTTTTGAAATAAATCTACACAATTTTATGATGAACAGAAAATACATCTGTCCATATTGAAGTTGATAAATGCAAAATACAGTAGACTTATGCAAACTGCATGGTTAACTTGCAAAATAGCATTTTTTTTCTTTGTATTTTTCTATAAAAACAAGACGACACCCCAAACTATACCACAGGAACAGAGCAAGTTTTAACTGGTTTCATATGTGATATGTCATTACAAATTACCACATTCAGCTTAGATAATTGTAGTTCCCTGATGGGTATTTTTAAGTAAGTAAAAAGGAAAATATAGATAAGAACTGCTATGCATTTAAGGGCAAAGCACATTCTTTTTAGAGGCACCATAGATCACTAGCAATTAATCTTCATGTAAAATAAAGTGCTAATAAATCACTAACTGATCCCTAATTATGCTTATCTAACCCTTATTTAAAAATTATGTAAGTAAAATTTAAAAAATAATAAGATAAGATTCTCCCTTATAAGAGCTGTCTCTTATTTAGGCTAAACATTCCCAGACCATTCAACTTCTCCTCATATGAGAGATGCTTCATACCCTTAAACAGCTTAGTAACTCTTCAGTAAGTTTATCTCTCTCTTGTACTGTGGAGTCCAGAACTGGACACATCACCCCTCATGAGTGCTAAGAAGAAAGGAAGGATCATCTCCCTTGATCTGTTGGCAATGCTTTTCCTAACACAGTCCAGGATGCACTCATTCTTTGTGGTTTTTTTTGCAGCGTGGATGCACTGTTGTTTCACGATCAGCTTAAAAATCCTTCTCTGCAGAAGTGCTTTCTTGCTGGTCATCCTCCATGGCATACTGGTACTGGGAGATTTTTCCTCCCCAGATGCAGGAGCTGGCATTTCCCTGTGTTCAACTTCATGAACAGCCATCCAATTCGTCCTAACTTTACATTCAGGTTACTAGTGAAAAGTCGGAATGGTGTTGACTCCATTTTGAACTCTGCAATACATCAATATTAGTTTGACTACAAATGAACATTGTGCTGCTGATCACAGCTCTCTGTTGTGATTTCTGCCTGGTTGTTCAGTCAGTTTTCAACCTATCTCATTGCCCCTTATCTAATTTGTACTTTGTGATGATGCTGTGGGAGACAATGGGAGATGTGGTGTTACAGGAGACAGCCTTACTAAAATCAAGGACAACAAGGTTCTCCCCCTTGTCATCAAGTTAGTTATCTCATTGTAGAATGCTATCCAGACTGGTTAAGCATGATTTTCCCTTCATAAATCTATATGGACTATTCCCAGTCACTTTCTTGCCTTTCTTGTGTTTAGAAATGGTTTCCGAGAGCATTTTCATCATCTTCCCAGGGATTGAGATAAGGTTGACTGCTTTGTAGTTCCTCAGATCTTGCTTCTTGTACTTCTAGAGGATAGGAATGGCACTTATTTCCCAGGTCTCCAAGATGTTTCAAAGGCAACTGAGAGGGACCTCACAATGACATCAGCCGATTCCCTCAGGACTTGGTGCAACCTGTCAGATCCATGCAATTGCGTATATTCTGTTTGTCTAAGTTCTCCCTGACCTTGCTCTCCTCCACCATGGGTAAGTCTTCCTTGCTCTGCACTTTCTGTTCTCAGAGGCATGCAGTTTCTGAAGATTTGTCTTACTGGTAAAGACTGAAGCAAAGAAGATATTGAGTATTTTGTACTTTTTCTTGTCTCATATCACCAGGGTGCCCTGCCCCATTTAATAGCAGGGCTGCATTTTTCCTAATTTTAACTCTGCTGCTGAAATATCTGTAGAATAATATCATATCCCTGCTATTCTATATTTCTTTGTTTTGGTATTCCAAGGACTTACGCTTTATAAGTGAAGGAGGTGGGAAACAATACACAACAGAGAGAAACACATGCTTTATTTTATTTAATATTATTTATTACAGTGTTACCTCTCAGTCTCTGAAACTCATGAAGCTTCAAAGGTTTTGCACCCACGTGGTGCTAGAAACTTCACCCATTTGTTCAGTATGATCTGGAGAGACATCAGCCAACTTAAAAAGACTGTGGAAGAAAAAACTTATGTGTAAACTTCGGAAGCCTAATCTATGAATGGTGTTGTGAAAAAGGCATAGAGAATCTGGGAAATGCTTTTAAAATCACAGAATAATAGAATCGGAATATCTCAAGTTTGAAGGTGAAGATCATCTAATACAACCTGTGGCCCCATGCAGGATCACCCAAAATCAGACCACATGATGAGAGCATTGTTCAGATGCTTCTTGACCTCCAGCAAGACCAGTGCCATAGTCATTTCCCTGATAAGCCTGTTCCAGTGCCTGATCACGGTCTTGGTGAAGAACACTTTCCTGATATCTTACTTACTTACTCCAGCTAGGAGGTGGGAAAGAAGATCACTGTGTTTTGTGATGGTTAATCTTTCTACAGAAAGGAGTATGGGTTACAAATTCAAAGAACTGACAAGTTTTTGATCCACTGCAGGAATAATTTTGCCCTACACGTGCATATGTTAGGATTAAATATATCCTATATATAATGTATAGGATACATATTATATATAAATATATGTATTTTAAAAAAAATGTAATTAAAAATATATGTAAAAAATGTACATAAAAATATATGTATTTATACATATAAATATGTATTTAAAAATTATATGTATAAAAAATATATAATTATATATATATATATATATATAAAATAACGAAGACTGGGTATTACATGAATATTGGTGGCAAAACAGAATCACATAATCCTCAAATGATTAGGTTTGTAGCCTAAACTCCTGCTCAGGCTTTGAAGTCATATATCCACATACATGTCTGGCTCCATCCTATTGAGAACCACCTTGTGGGTACTGGAAGGTTGCTATGAGAACCCTTCTTCTCCAGGCTGAGCAAGGCTAGGTCTCTCAGCTTCTTTTCACAGGGCAAGTGCTCTTTCCCTTGATCACCTTTTTGCTCTTCTGCTGAACTTGTTCCTTGTGCCAGTGAGGGCAAAACCTGAGACATTACTCTAGATGTCATCTAAGAGTTGATGAGCAAAGTAGAATACTCATGCTCTTTGATGTTTTAGTCAAACTGCCATTGATAGAATCCTGGATGCTATCGTCCTTTTTTGTCTGCCAGAATGTGTTGCAGGCTCGTGTTTAGCTTGCTGTCTACAAAAACCTAATGTCCTTTCCTGCAGAACTTCTCCACAGCTGTTGTGTTTCCAGCTTTTATCTCTGCAATGAGTTCTCCCTTCCCACATGCAGGACTTGGCATTGGGCTGGAGTAAATTTTTTAAAGTTCTAATTGACCAGTTCCTCCAGCCTATCTAGATCCCTCTGTTTGCTGGCCTTACTCTTGGGCATATATACAGGCTGTTATGAAAGAGAATCAGGTTGATCTGGCATAACAGCTCTACAAAATACATGCTGACTTTCCTCAGTCATCAGCTTCAAGTGTCCAGAAATGTCCAGAAAGTGTCTTCCAAGATGTCTTGCTCCTTGTTTTTTTCCAGGGACCAAAGTGCAGCTGATTGGCTGATTTCCTGGATGGTCCTTTTTGCCTTTTCTGAAGATGAGTGTAATGCTTGCAGAGGTGTGGAACTTCCCCAGTCTCCTTAACTTTTCAAAGATGGCAGGACACTGAAATGTCTGAAAGGACATTGACCAGGTTTCTGAGCACCCTTGGACTTAGCTTGATAAATGGGTCAGTTCTTCTTCTTGTCCTTCACATCCCTAGCAAAAGTCAACTTCAGGTGAGATCTGACTTTCTTAAGACATCTCTCAATATTTATAATATTAATAAATAATAATATTTTAAATCTCAATGTTTAGGATGTTCTTCTTTGTAGCCTTTCTCTCATTCCATTTCTTCTATGCTGCCTTTCCCCAAAGGATTTTTATCCTATACCTCTTTAAAGACAAGTCTATATCCTAATACATCTACTATTTTCTTGAGTATTAGGATGGACCATTCTTGTCCTCAGAGGAAGTAGTTCTTCAAGAACTGCAAGCTTTTCTGATTCCATTTACCCTTCACAGTTGCCTCCTATGAGATTCCTGAGAAAGCTGAAGTCTTCACTCTTGAAATCTTTACTTTCCTACTCATCTTCCCCAGCAAGCATGAACTTCTGTAGAGATATTTGCAAATTAATGTACATCTCTTAAAATATCTGATAAGAAGGGCAAAGATTCAATAAGTGCTTAAGGAGAAAAATTCAGTTTCTGAGATACAAATACATGTTTATACCAAAGTAAAAATTCCTTAAAATCACCTTAAGACTTTATTACTTTCCAGATCATAAAATGCCTTTTGTAAACTGGGGACAAAAAAATCAGTTTTGTCAGGTAATCTGTTTTAAACATAGAATGGATTGTTTGAGAAGTATCCTCAGAGCATATTGCTTAACAGCCAAAATGTAGTTGAGTACTCTGTAATTCCAGATTGAATTAGTCCTATACTTGTTATATTATTAGACATCCACTGGCAGTGGTGGTAGAAAGAACCCTCATTTCCTTGAGTATTATGGGACAATGGAGAGATCTGACTGCTTTAGAGATCCTTCTCATCTTGAGGTCACATGGAGTAAGCTATTTCTTACAGAGAATGTCTAGCATTTAGTAGGTAGCAAGAACTCTCAATAGACAGTGAGAATGGGCCACATTGTTTTGGGTAGAAAAGAGTTTGGACGCACAATACCATTCCATTTTCTTTCAAGGTCATCGAATGACCACTGTTTATTTCATTTACTGACACAGACCTGACAATTTAGTAGTTTATTTTATTATTCCATACAATATTTGCTCAAGCTCTAAAGGAGATCACCCGGTATCTTTTATAATAAATAGGAGCCTTTCCACTTCTGACTATCAGTATCTGCTTTCAGTAGTGGTGACCCAAGTACTGTTTTTGCATAGGGCTGAATTCCATTCACATTCTTAGAAAAAATAAGGGGGGAAGAGTTTCAATGAAGGAAAGTTTGGGGTTTTATTTTTTATCTTTTTCAGAAAGTCAAAGTGAATAACATGAGTTATTCAATGGTAATTCTGATCTAGCTTGCAAAATAACAAATAGGTGGGGTGCAAATCTGTCATATTAGTTGAGATCAAGCAAACATGAAGTAGAGTTTGCAAGTCTCCAATGAGAGGAGCTGTGTTTTGCTTATTTATTAGGACAGAGTCAGGAAACTTGCACTGCAGAGGCCTGTACTGTGTAAGTTATATGAATAAACAACATTTCTCTCTTAAAAATCCGGCAATCTTAAACTTTTTAAAAGCACTAAAATCATTTCAGATATAAATTATTTGTATTAAAATATTAGAAGCTGAAAAAATCCAAGAGAAATATATTCACTAGGCTGGGGTCATTCCTGTGCCTCAGAGAGAGATGAATTTTATAACCTCACATAAACAATTACAAACTGCACGATGTTTTAGTGAAGCACAGAAAAAGAATGCATGGTTCTGTTAAGCTGCCAAAATCAGCTTGTGAAATCAGGTGATGTAAACCTTATTCTGACCATTGTTCTTGTTTTGAAAACTTGAGGCTCCTAGGGGTTGTTGGTTTAATTTTTGTGTCTTATTTCCTTTTTTGGAAGTGAACAGTTGACAGTCTGTTTTATATGCAGCATGCATAGCACATAAATAGCATTCAAATTAAATTCTACACCAGCTGTACATACCCTATACATGTGGTTTGCGAATGTTGCTGACTGCAAATGGTGCATATTTTGATTTTCAGTTGATATCTAAAACTGTGAATTATCTTTTGAATATGTAGTGTTTTGCTTTCGATCCCTAGATTGCATTTATGTCAAGCAAAATAAATACAACTGTCTGATAATCACAACCTGGCTTTCTTTAACTTAGGTAGAGACCAGTTTCTGGCAAAATGACCCCAAATCTTGTCTTCCTCAAGGCAACAGTCTTGTTTTAGATCTGAAAGAGAAGTTTGAAGTGAAAACTAACCACAGAGGAAAAGCCAGCACATTTCTGTGCGCTGCTCCCTGTTAACCTGAAGTGTCTTGAATGTGGGGCTGTTTTACTGCTGCTGAAGTCCCAGTGTGCCATAAGCACACAGATTTGGTATTCAGCTATTAGTCTTTTCAGGCATGTTCACACTGCATGACATTTATTTAACATTGATTCCCAGAAACCTGTTCCAGCATCCACTGGGCCCAGTATAAAACCTGCGAGGATTTTTTGGATGTGGCCTGTATCTGGTTCTTCCAATATCCTGGTCAGGAATATGGCAGGGAGCCATCTGAGAGAGGAAAAGTAGCCAGATGGCACCAACACACTGTTGCTTTGGCATTTTTTTCTGGCCAGCTGACTGGTGCGATCTCTAAGGAGATTTTTGTTTGTTTGTCCGCTTGTTCTGTATCTTTTCTTTGAGGTAGCCTGTGTACCTGAGTTAAGCTCACTGGTAGTTCAATTACCTAACAGATTTCCTACCTTTTCTTTCCTCTTTTTGTTTTTTTTACATGGTGTTGGAAGAAATTTACTTGCTGTACTAAAGTCTTGCTTGGATTTCATATTCATTTTTCATACAAAAGCCTTGCTGGCTCTAAGGAGAGCCATATGCTTGAAAGACATGCAACACTGATATTTTTTTTTCTATCAGCATATCTATGAACATTGAAAAAAAAAAAAAAATAGAAGACAAACGTCAAAGAGAGATAAGACCCATATAGATATTAATCCCTCTAGCAAAGACTTCATTTGAAATTCTGTCTGAGTTTGAAAGTGCCCTACACCAGTGCCTCCAACTCAGATGTTGGCACCTTCTTTAGTGAGTCTGGCGAGATTGGGGGGACCTTTGTGGCACCTCCTGAGGGTGGACGTAGTTGCAAGGTGTGTCCCCATGCTCTGAGCTGTACAGCCATGAGCCATTTCTGGTCCAGAGAACCATATTGGTGTTTTACTGTGTGCAAGTCAGTAAGGCCTGGTGACAGGCTGTGCATATTACTGGTTTGTGTCTAAACAGCTTCTAGAGTAGAGCTGGCTTGTATCCAGCCATCTGAGAGCACCGACCAGGCAGTCTGCATGGATCTGCACCTGTCCACGTGGATGTGTTACAAATGCATATGATGCAATATAATTCACTGCTTATAAATGACACACTGTGACACCTCCTCCTTAAAGCATGTTTTTTCCTCCAAAGCCTTTCAGCAATGACCCAACACTGAAATAACATGGTTAGGAGGATAAGAGCATTGCTGGGAGTTACCACTTCTCCTTTGTGTTTGAACCCTGTGATCTGCCTAATTGAGAGGTTGATCCTGATTGGCTGTGAGCACCCACAGTTCCTTCTGATGGGACCATATGGTATTGCACTGTGTGTGCTTTGAGCCAGAGAACAGATCTCTCGCTATCCTCTTTACACATGGGGCTGACATTACTACAAAGGCAAATGGCAGTAATATAATGCCTTCCAGCAACTGTGAAACTGTCTGCATGATTCAGATGCTTTCCTACTTACTGATAATTTAGTTCTGATAGTGCCTAAAAGGCAGTTCACTAGCTTCCAGAAACACAGTGTTACTGTGCCACTACAGGTGATGCTGCTCTTTCTGCTTTGGTATACCGATGGTGAAGGAGTGGCTTCAGTATAAAAAGCAGATGTCAAAGCATTCAGTTTAAAAGCTGCTATTGACAAGTATTATTTCAACACACAGATTACTGATTCTTAAAAACTAGTTTCAGACTTAGTTGGCTGATGGCTGCACCCATTTTGATGATCAATTTTTGTGTAAGACAGGAGCAGCAGCTTGTTTATTTTAAGGGAGGGAGAGGATAGGAAGCAGATATGTGTGATCTGCAGATGTTCAAGATGACATTAGTCAGGAAACTGCTAACTACCTTTATTTCATCTGATTGCTGAACTTGGGGAGTGAGTGCTTACATCTGTGGCCCATTCTTATAATGTGTTTTCTCCTCGCTAATTCCTGCTCCTGACTGGAAGCTTTCCATGCTACTTCTGGTGATCAGAAGACAATTCTTCCATAAAGTCCCAGGCTCTTCCAGTTTTTGGAAGACTTTATACAACGAAGCAGAGGTGTGTTCTGTTACAATAATCAGTTAAACTAAATGAACTCTACTTAGGATTTTAGCTCATTTTAAGGGGTTACTGCTCCTGTAGAATTGCTAGGCTTAGTGCTTTGCTAGCTATGCCTAAAATCAGGAGAGTGCAAAAGGTTTGAAAAAAGTGAAGTATGATAATGTAACAGAACACTATAAAGTCACTGACAAGAGGTTGCAAAAAAAAAAAAAAACAACTTTTTTTTTTGTCTCTAGGGTCATATAAAGGAAGATCTTTCTCCATTTCTTTATTCAGCATTCAGGCTGGAGATGCTTTCCTCAGTCCTGTGGTACCCTGCATTGCTCTGCCTCCAGGTAGCACAGAAAGAAGAGCCCTGATTTGGGAAAGTACACCTGCCTTCAGGTGCTAACCCATTTCTGGGGCTTCCAGGGGGTCCCATTCATATTCAAATCTTCTCACTCTCTATTTCCTAATCCTTAACTCTATGAGGTGGGAGTCCTGAGTTTCCTCCCAGGAGAACAAGGCTGCCTGTACTTTGGAAATGCTAATGTCCGCTGGGTATGACTGACAGTGATGAGGACTAGAAATTGGCTAATCCCTAAATAGATTGTTAGCCCATGGCTCAGGTGGAGCAAAATTCAAATCCCAGGCTCATCCCACATTCTGCATTGCTAAGCATTCTTTAAAAGCTCACATAGTTTGAGACAGTGCACATAAAACACGACTGTCTTTTGGGTGATAATGTGACCGCCTCTAACCTTGGTTTTGACAGTTTCTGTGATAAATGTGCTAACAGTCAATTTAGAGAGGTAAAGATGGATTTAGAAATCAGGGTCCATTCTGTGGATCTGAGAGGTGAAATGCTCAGTAATAATAAAAGGTAACAGATGGGGGAATTCCTTGTACTAGGATGTTGCATAGAATAAGAATCTAAATAGGATTGGATATTATTAAAAGCAAGAACATCCAGACTGATAAATAGTTAAATGGATGAAATGGAGGGAGACAAATCTTTTTCTTGAGACTTTTTTCACTCGGTGAAGATAAACTTAGTTTGTTTCCTTACATTATGTACCCATCTAGAAACAAAGTTTTTACCTATATTTGAAATTTATCAGTCTTACGAGAACTCTGAGCAGTGTAACTGCATCAAAAAACATTGAGTGGAATAAATATGGAAATAGTTGTGCTATTTCAGTGTGTTTTTTTCCTTTATTCTATATCTAGATGCTTAGATAATTAATCAAGCATAAAACAGAGAAGAGGACTGTCTGAGATGAGTAAAAAAAAGTAAAGTCATGTAAACTATGATGCAAAGTCTTTTTAGGTGAAATATGGACATCTTTCAGTTTGAAACACAAATTCTGAATGACAGAGAGAGGAAGTCCTGTATTCCTTGTTTTCTGTCAGAAGTGTAGAAACTCTGAAACCATACTTTAAGAAGAAAAAAGAATTGATTGCTTCAGCAATGTATAATCTGATAGGTTTAGAATATGGGCTTAAGGTCTCAACTTTTTGTGAGGAGCTAATGAGTAACTGCAAACTGGGAGAAAGATTGTGCTGCAGCTCCAGATTATGTATGGAGAGGTCTGAGTGGACCAGCTGACTTTGTCAATGCATGTACATCAATTGTAGAGTGTGAGAGTTCACGCCCATTTGACATGCAAAAGCAAACAGAAGGATATGGAAAAAAATGTCTTTTGGTGACAACCTGGCTAAGCTGTGCCATGTCACTGTGCTGCTGAAGAATAGTCCAGGACAAGTTTCTGGCAGTGCAGCCAAACAGCTCAACACATGCACCTCTGCATGCCAAAGCTCTCTTCTCCCTTGGAAAAAAAGGTGCAATATCCAACACACTGGCTGGGCCTGCACCCTGACATGTACTGTGCTCTGAGCCATGCCTAGGCAGCCTGGGATGCTGCTGCTTGTCGCAGACAAAAATTGTGCCAGAAAGCAGTCTGACCTCTTTGAGTGGTCATGGATTTCAGCCTTTGCCCTGACTGACTTTATTTGTTAGCACAGGCACAACCTAAGTGAGCCTAAGTGAGAAGCACTGAGCCTCTTAAATATGCTCTTCCCTCAGATGTTGAATGCCTGCCCACTTAGCTCACATCCACTTTGTGCTTCTCCTCAAATTTTACCTAAACTTTCAACTGAAATAAATTGTGCCAGAGATACCCTTCTTGTGGGTAATTACAGTATCCATTATTGGACTGTGGCATTGAAGAGCGAGTACCGGCAGCTCCATTTTCCTCCTCCTGAAAGCAGAGGAACTGACATACATGATTCCTCTTCTGAGCAGTTCTACCTCTCATTTCTGTTTCACTTTGGATTTATTCAGATTCACTGCTCACTGCAAGCAACTTCAAAATTCCATGGGTTCTTCTGGTTTTAGAGCTCTAAATTGTAGGGTTAATCTATGAATCTGACCAAGAAGTATCCAGTAGGGCAATGTGGAATAAATAGCAAATCAATATTCACCTTTTTATTTTCATTATTCTTAGATAATTTGATTCTGTACTTTCAGTGAAACAGATTTGACAATGACATAAATTAAAAATAGTTCATCTGTATGGACTGATGATAAAGTTGAACTGATGCCAATATTAGAAAGGCATCGCAGATTTAAAGACTTACATAAGAGGCACAAATGAAGAGTTACATACTGTTCTGTAATTCACCCCTCAAGGTCTTGTGATTTCCCCACGAGGTCTACCTACATGTGACCCCATTCTGCCTCTGTTCCACATCAGTTATAATCCACCTGACTGAATTAGCCAAAGCCTGTATATTATTTCATTTCTCTGGCTTGATAGCCAGGACTTAGTGTTGCTCCATCTGGAGTCACAAGGTTTGGCACGACCTTGGAGCTCAGAGGGTAAAAGACAGTGCTGCTTTTTGTGTCTGCCTGGCACCCTTCCCTGATGCACTGGGCTGCTTTGGGAGAAGGGGGTTCTATTAAGCTGGAAACTGCAGTCACTAAAAATAATCAGGAAGGTTAAAAAAAGCAATAGTGAAAAAAAGCATTTTAATGTGTTATAAAGTAAGTGATTTTATAACTGATCTTATTACTGAAAGTTTAAAAGTTATTTTCACTAGTCTTTGTCTAGTACAAATGAAGATGAAAGAAGTTGGACAAGAAGAGACTTGGATACTACAGTATGCTTCAGGAATCACATCTTTAAGGGTTATTAAACACAATTCATTTTTGTCAGATTCCAATTTGTCTGTATTTTAGCAAATTCTACAAACTTGAGTTCTGACATTTTGTATATCCCTATTAATTACTCATTCCTGAGAATCTGTACTTGTTTGACCTTAAGAATTACTGCCTGTTTACACTGAAGAAGACCCACTAAGACTCGTCATACATCGTCCTTCATGAAAAATAAAAAAATATCAGAGTCTTTCTCCCTGGGTAAATGAGGAAATAAAACAAGCTGGGCTGGGTCAATGGTTTTAATACTGGTGGGAAACTCTTAACATGCTGCAGAGGCAGCAGCTCAGGAATCTGCTGAGATAGCTGGATCTGCAGTTCTAGGTTAAACTTAGGGATAAAGGGCCACACTTTATCAATGTTACATGGGATGAACTGACCTTTGTGCAGAGTGCCAACAGAGTACTCACACATCACTTATGTCTGACAAAATGTCCTGAACAGGACTTTGGTGGTGCATAAGGCTAATGTGGTCATTTGTCACAACAGCTGTTTTAACCACTACAGATGTAGTGGAGTACAGGAGTAATACAATCTCCCCCTTTATATAATATATCTCTTTATATCGTTATGTTTTTATTGTGACGAACTTCCAAAGAAATCAAGCACAAGACTTATGCAGTTCCATGGTAGAATTGGTTGCAAATTTCCTCTTAGAACAAGGTTTTACTGGAAAATCCCAACTCCATGAAACAAAACACTATTGACGGTTTCAGTGGTCCACTCAGAACTTCCCCGGCAAAGTTTTATGCCATTCCTTAGTGTTCTACTGATGGTTACCAAGGACCAGAGCCTGGCACCTCCCCTTCTGCTTCCCTACTCAGGGAGCTGCAGAGAGCAATGAGGTTATCTCTCAGCTTCCACTTCTCAAGACTGGGCAACACAGTGTTCTCAGCCTCTCCTCAAAAACTTGCCTTCTAGACCATTTGCCAGCACAGTTGCCAGTAAGCTTAATATCCCTTTTAGGGTACTTGGAACTTCTCACCGTATTGAAGGTGAAGACACACCAACGCTAAGTAGTGGAAGAATTACCTCTTTTGGTTAACTGGCTATCCTGTGTTTAATGAGCCCCAGAATGTCTTTTGCCCTTGTTGCTGCTGGAGCATACTGCTGGCTCATGCTGAGCTGCTGTCACCAATACCTCAGGTACCTTTCTGTTGAGTTCCTTTCCAGCCACTCGTCTCCTAGCCTGTGCTTGTGTCCAGCATTACTCCCTCCCAAGTGTAGCAACTGATATTTTTCGTTGCTGAACTCCGTGTCATTGATGAATGCCCAGTGTTCTAAGATGCTATAATCCCCCTGTAGGTTCTTGGGATCAAAGACCTCAGTTGTTTACATTACACCAGTTGATGACGGGTGACTATCTGCATCATACTCTGCTTCTTTTTCAGGCCTGCCTTGGGAATGAAAGCTGAATTAGAGCATTGGCTTGGCTGCTGTCTTTCCTAAAACTGGGTTAAGACTTGAGGAGAAAGCTGTGTTGTTGTGGTTAATAAACCATAACTGTTTTTTGGATGTGTTTATCATTTGTCAGTGTGCAATGTGTATCTATTTGGAGAGACACTATGAACTTCCCAAAGGAAACAAAGAGCAATAACTGCTGCAGATTGTAATTCAGGGAAAAAAAACTATCCCATCCCAAATATGTTCTTTGAAAAAAGAGATCCTGGAAAAGTGATAAAATATTCTGCTTGAACTTGTCTTCCATAGGCATTCTTACAGAGATGCAGGATTGGTCTACTTTCCATGGAAGGTTTCTAGGATATTGCTTCCTATGCTCAAAATGAAGATTTGTAAACCCAGTCTGAAAATTCAAGATTCCATTCAATTTCAGCATCAAAGATGATTTTTTTTTTTTTCCATTTTCTGTCTTCATTTACTGTAAATCTTCCTCTGCCTGCCACCCTAAGTTTCTTTCTTTTCATCCCTGAAAAGTTCCTCTTCCTAATAGAAGGCACTAATTGCTTACTTAGTATGTTTTGGCTACCTCCTATTTACTTCTCTCAACCCTTAGGTTTCCTGAAGGGAGCTAACATTCCTCCTAATCTCAGTGAAGCACTATGTGCATTGGTCCCAGCTGTCATATCAGCAAACATATATTTTCATAGGGTATAAATTTCAGAACAAGAAAAAACTTCACATTCAGATTTGGCTGCTGTCTAGATGGATGGAAAACATCTTATTACAGACTACCTAAGTCAAAGCAGACAAACAGTAACTAAATCACTTTTTCTCAAGTGATGAAAAAAAATGTACTCAGGGCAGCAGTTTTCCAAAGCAGGAGAGTGTAAATATTGATCTGCTGTGAGAAAGAGAAAGAAGTTCTCTGTTCTGAGTGAGTTCAGGACTAAGAAATCTTTCAGTGAAGAATGCAGGAAAGAGGAAAACTTCAAACTTCTCCAAAGGAGAAGGTTCTTAGAAGAAAGAAGTGTCCCCAGCATCTGTGTGAAAGAGGAGAGTAGAAGGTGGATCATCAGCTTGAAGGCTGTGAAGATGTTGCATCCTACCTGCTGCACCATAAGGCAGACTTTAAAGCTAAGACAAACATTGAAATATACATAACTTTCTTTCCACTGTTTGTTTATCAGCTTCTGTAAACTATATACTGTGAGAGGCTAAGCTAATGCACAGGACTCTTCAGTGATACTCTGACTCTTTGGCCATCTTCAAACAACCAATGGATTATTGCTGCGTTCAGTGAAACATATCAGTGAACACCGTGAGCCATTGTTCCTCATGAAATGAAAGGCAGTTTTCCTCAACACAATTCTCTTGTTTGCTGAATATTGTCATAGAGCAGTTTTCATTTTTTAATGTTAAGTGATGATGACAGTAGTAAAACCTCATGGAGTCTCCATGAGGTCTCATGGAGTGTAACCTTTGTATTTGGATATTAAAAGCTGAAAGAAAAGCACATGGCAAATATATATATATATCCTCAAATATATTACTATCTCATCTCTATGCGTATGTAGCAGGCACAGATATATTTTCAGTCTAAGACAGGAGGCAGATATATAATATGTGCCCTATGGCATCAGTGCATCTAGCAAAAGGCACTAGAAGGTGGACCAGATAGTGGGAATGTCAGGTCATGTACTGCCTCTAGATGGACCGTATTCCAGTGAATGCCATCTTGCAGATGGTTAAAGGATTGTTCTGACAAAACATGCCTGGGGCTTCAAGTGCTAAGACTAAGATCTTCACTTGCTACTGTAAATTGGAATAGATTTATTGAGAAGAAGACAAAAGTTTTCCAAAAAGCTTCACCCTGTAAATTGAAAACCAAGAGACTCAGCCTCTACAGGCATCTCTATACTGGTAAATGAAGCAGAATTTATTTAAAAACTGTTAGTACAGTTTAAGGGCCAAAGGGGAGGAAACTTCGATTTAAAGAGGGGAAAGGAGAAGGGAGAGTGGGGCTACTGTCTTCAGCTGACTTTAATTGGGATTTTGAATTGAGTGAAAATAAAGCACCATTTCGGGGCAAGAATGTCTGTTACTGAAGATGCTTCAAGCTTAGGATAGATTTTCTATCTAGATGGTGAGCAGGGAAGAGGACAGTAGGAAAAACTCAGCCTGGGAGGCAGGGCTGTGAGCTGTGGAGAGAAGTGGAAGCAAAGCAGGGGCTTTCATGTGGGAAAGGTAAGGTTCATTACGGAGCCTGTGTCTGTGACTATGGGAGAGTTCAAAATAAAATGAGCTAGAACGATTAGATTAGGAAATGAAGATACAGCAGATCTAAGTTTACTTCTAACTTGCTGTATGATTAGTGCCAAGTCATTTAATTTCTCAGGGTGTAAGTTTTTCCATCTGTGAAATATGAATGATGTGACTGCCTTCGATAAATGTCATAATCTAAGTGCAACCTGATACCTTTCCCCTGTGCCTCGTGGGCAGATTTTTATTTAGATATTTGACCACCTTTGAGATCACATTGAATAGGTGATTTGAAAGCTTTGTCATAAATCTGAATATTGCTGACACATTAAGAAGAATGAGATGATCTGAGGATGCACTGCATTAGCAGAAGAAATATGTTTAAATCTGCTATAAATGAGTTTGAACTGCAGTGGTATGAAGGTATTTTTGTTTAGGCATTGAGCATTCACATTTTTATCATTTTTGTTAATTTTCTTTCAATATAAATAAAATACATGTTACTGTTACAATTTGGCAGATGTAAATAAATCAAATACAGTCTGATATTGCTGACCAACTCTGAAGGTAAGATTTGCTTGGAGGAAGTAATTTTGTAAATGTAGAATTGAATAGGAGGGGAGCTCTATGAGGCATCCATCACATCCTACATTTTTGTTTTCTCACAATAAACAGATTAAAGGGAAAACATTCATTTTGCAGAAGACTGTGAACTGATTTGAGGATAGCCTTTATATTAGCAATGAGTATCACCTTCCAAATTTTCCCAAACTCTCTATCAACTTTGTAATTTAAAGAGCTGAGTACATCTTTTAAGCACAGGATAAAAGCACATTCAAAGGAGAAATGCAGTTCAGCCCTTCCTGAATAAGTCCTTTACAGTTCTTGCAGAAAAAAGACCATGGGATTGGCCCTAAAAATAAGCTGAATTGCAACTCTATTTTCAGTGCTGCAATATAAGCCATGCATTTTAATATGTACATCATGCTTGCAGCAGTGTGATAATATGGAAGCATAACAATTACATCAGTAGAATGAACACATTTCTAATGGTATTTGTGTTATATGGATATATGGCTGTTGGCCTGTATGCTGATACTTTCATTGCTGCCATATACATGCAATCTACTTATGGTTAAGGTTGCCAGGCAAGTAATTACCAGAATGGAGTGCTAAGCAAGCAGTCCCGGTGTCAAAGAATCTGACCTTGTGAAGATAATGAGACAAGGAGAATTCAGAACAGATGAAAGCCAAGAGCACCTACTTTATCTACTGACAGCCAGGGAACACCTTCATGCTCAATCAGCTCCTGCTAATGAGACAAGATGGGGCAAGATGGTAAAACAGCAGTAACGGGCAAACTTTTTTTCAGCCTAATGATCTATAACTTAGTTTGATAAAATCGTCTTTTAAACCAGGCAGTAGCATAAGTACGAACAGAGAAGTACAAAGAGTGTAGTTAATATCTTTTGGTTTTGTTTACATTATAATGGAGAATGATTAATGGGTGGGGAAACATATCCTATAGTGTGGCTGGGGGAAGCTCAATCCATTTAACTTATCAAAGGGAAGGCAAAAGGGCAGCACAATCTGTCTCTGAGAGTCCACATCAGGAGAGGAGCATGGTTAATGGAGGGCTTTTCAGCTTAGCCAGCAAACAGAAACAGCGAATGCTGCCTGAAACGAGGGAAATTTGGGTAAGAAATTGTGAGATTTATTTGTGATGGTAATTTATTAATCATTGCTGTGGGAGACTCCTTAATTAACTTAAAATGTCTATTTAATTTATTTAAACAGAAGACTGGATGCTTTTTGAAAGGTACATGTGTTGCTTTTTTTTTTTTTTTTTTTTCTCTCTCTCTGTATGTTTGTGAGAACTTTGGCTACTGCAAAAGGGTCTAAGAAAGGCTATCAGGAAGGACAAGTTCATTGCCAGTGGGCCTGAAATGTTTCTACAGTATACTCAAGCCTATTGGAAAGTTTAAGGGTATGCAAACTGTAAAAGGTTGAAAACTAATGGACTAGATAAATAGACTCTTGGACTTGGATCAAGAATTGATGTAGGGGAATGTTAAAATCTCTCTTACACGGAATATCAGACTAAGCATTTGCTCTGGACTATTCTTGTTTTGCAGTCTATAAATAGGAGTAATACTGTGGAGCCAGACTGAGGAGATCAGGAAATTGTGGCATATGCTGTAGATTACCTTTTTGGGTGTATATTAACCAGACAACCTTATGATCTGTTTGCAGAATAGCTAGTTGGCTTTCTAAATTATCTTCTTGCACAGGCTTTTTTTTTTTTTTTTTTTTTTTTCCTTCCTGATAGTAACACAAAGTTGTAGCCTCATTCTTTCCGTTCTCCATTGAAAACTTTTGCACTTATTCCTTAGAGGCCATGGCTTGGTAAGAAGATAGCACAAGCAAGGAACAGAGTAAGGGGTAAGAGTGACATACAGTCTCAATCTTACTTGAAACTCCAGACAAAATGATAATTAACAAAGGGCCTTGGCAGGCTGAAGACAAGGAAGAATGTAACTCCATACCCAAGTCCCTTTGTAAAATCCTTTTCCTTTGTTGTTTACTGCAAAGAAATCAAGCCACACAGAATAAAGCAAACCTCGTGAAAAGAACAGATCAGAGCTTTTAAGAGGTGTTTACTGCTTTCATTTCCCTGGAGGGGAAGAATATGCCACCACCTCTGGAAGCTGTTGGGCAGAAGTCTGCTCCTTCTGTTCTGGGAGAGAAATTGAGCTCTCTCTGAGCCGTTTTCAGAGGTCAGGAGAGGCACCGTGAGATATTTGGCTCAATTTCTTTGTCCAGCCCAGAATTGTATCCACTGGTTTCTATGCTGAGCTACAACAAAGTTTGTTGCTTTTAAGAAAAACATGCCACCAGAGCACTCTGGAAACTTGATTTGATCTCAAACTGAGGAACAAGAACTAATGGTAGTTCCCAAATACAAGTCACTCCTGCAACTAGGATGAAACATTGCTCCTACCATGCTCCTTCCTCTTCTTACTCCATTTAATGAGGAACGAAATACCGAGCAGCCTACTGATAGGTGATGAATTATGCTGATTCATTTCCAGACTTGTCAGATCTTGCATGTTGCCACCAAGGCACGCGTTACTTGCTCTTCTTTTGTTTTTTTTCAAACTTAGCCCACCTTGTAGCATCACACTACAGTCCCACGAGAAATGTTATTTAGGGAAAAGTGAAGGGCAATTCACACACCTAGTTGCATATACTAGAAAAAAGGGAAGTGTTTTTCTATTTTCAAAAATTTTCACAATATTAGCCTATCTTCTTCCATCTGAAAGGGATAAAAAACATTCAGACAGTGTCAGCGTTTAACAACAGTATGATTTTTATTGCTGTTGTCATCCTTTCCTGAAGAAAATCTGGAGCAACTGTATCTAAATGCTGAAAATGGGTCTCCCTCTGTGATTTCAAAGAACTACTAAAATAACTGTTTCAAAATTGCATCTCAAAACATAAAATCATGATTTTTCTTAGAACAGCTGAGCTGCTATCAGAAAACACTTTCAAGTTTAGTGTAGAAAAAAAGGAAGGAGGGTTATGGTTTGGAAAAGGACATGCCTAGGTCTTTTAATTCAGCTGTGCTGTAGAAAACAATTTCCTCTCCTACTGTTTATTTTTATTTTTAAATACTTAAAAGAAAAGTTGCAAAAATAATTGGAGTGTGTAGAACTGTATATGCATGTGTAAATACAACTATATGTAAAAGAAAAGGAAAAACAGCACTTGAGTTTCTACCTAGGCTTCAGATTATAGTGGTTATAAACAAAGAAAGAGAAGATGGCCACATCACTATGGCTTTGTGCATGGCTTTTTTTTTTTTTAATATCTCAATTTTTGGCTGATTAGCTGCCAAATGAAACCTACTTGTGAAAAATAGACCATGGCACTCATTTCTTGAGGCAGCCAGCAGTTTAGCTAAGTTGCTTCATTCATGCCTGTAGCAAGGCTCAGCAGGGTCATTTGGGTCTGTCTTCTGCATGGGAAGCCAATAATGTGCAGTATTTTTTATGCATATAGATTGACTTTATCTTGGAGATTTGATGTGAAATACTTCCATGCATTTTCCACAGTTGCAAGAGTCTATTCTTTAATTTCAAAGGCCAAAGCACTCTTTCCATTAATTCCTCTCTACAGCTTGAGCTGTGGATCTGAAGCAACCAGGTGCAAAGGGACTGGACTTGATTGAGCTTTTCTGAGGAGACAGAGCACAAGAAAGAGGAACACAAGCAGATGTGAGCAAGTTAACACTAACAGTAGTTAAAAGGTGCAGAGATTCAGAGCAGGAGTAGGGAGGTGACTGTTCACCTGTATTCTGCACTGGTGAGGCTGCACCTCGAGTTCTGTGTTCATCTTTGGGCCCCTTAGTACAATAAAGATATTGAGGCCCAGAGCATGTCCAGAGAAGAGCAGCAAAGCTGTGAGGGGCCTGGAGAACAAGTCTTACGAGGAGAGGCTGAAGGAACTGGGATTGTTTAGTCTGGTGAAGAGAAGACTCAAGGGAGACTTTATCTTTCCCTACAACTATCTGAAAAGAGCTTTCAGTGAGATGGGGGTCTGCCCCTTCTCCTACGTAACTAGCAATAAGACAAGAGGTCTTAAATTGCTCCAGGGGAGGTTCAAGTTGAATATTGTGAGGCATCGGAACAGGCTGTCCAAGAAGATGGTGGCATTACTGTCCCTGGAGCTGTTCAAGAGACTTGGAAATGGAGGGGATGTAGGCTGAGGGACATGGTTTAGTGGGCATAGTTGCGATGGGGTGGTGATTTGACCAGATGTTCTTAATAGTCTTTTCCAGCCTTAATGATTCTATGATTCTAAGAGGCTACACTGAAAAGATAAATATAATGGATGAAATAGTGATTTCTGCTCTGAAGTTTTGTCCTCTCTGTGCTTGGAATGACTGGGACTTCCCTCTGTGTGGGTACGTTGTTTCAATCCATTTGATGCGCATGGAACTGAATACCCATATCCCTCCACTCTGTGTAGGGCTGATTCCGGGGCCAGAACTGCTCATAAGAAGTGCACCCGATAAAAGAGCTGAGGCAGCAAATAGGCTTGCTCCCCAGGAGGATTACCATGGGGAGAAAGGAAGGAGCACATACTGAGGGGTCCAGGAGTGGATGCAAGGCCACTGCCACGCCTTGTGCTGCTCCATTCTTCTCTGTGCTGCTGACCCTCATTGTAACCCATGTTTCCCCATTCCTTGGCAAGCCTGGCAGGGAGCACAGCTCAAACACCTGAAGCGTGGTCTTGGCGGGGGTGAATTCAGCTGGCAGCATGCCATGGCAGTCAGATGCACACACCGCAGGAAGCCTGTCAGCCAGGGGCTCTGTGATGAGGCACAGAAGGAGTGAAATTCAGCCTCCCTGACAGCTGATCAGGGGCTGACAGCTCTGCGACAGACACCAAAAGTAATTGGTAGGTGTAGCTCTGTGGAAGAAGACAATCGCAGGCTGAGCGAGCCACAAACTGTCACAAGGAGTGTAATGTTGGTGGCATCAGTTGTCCTGCTGCACAGCTCGCTTCCCAAAACTTTGCCTCAAATTCTGTTGATTTTTAAAAAAGAAAACAAGAGATAGTACAGATCGTGAGGCAGGTTCCAGGCAAATCTCAGTTCATCTGCTGAAGGCTGAATCATAGCTGAAAGAGCACCACGGAAGAGATGGAGGAAAACTTGACAGCCCAAGTTTTGCACTCATTTAGAGGGGCAGAACAACCTGCTTGTGTGGAGAATGGTCCCTGATTGTGGTAAAGCTACCCTCAGCCCTCTCATGATGGATGTGAGAGAGATGCAAAAGCTGCTGGTATTTTCCTGACAAAATGGAATGTGTTTATTCAGTAACAAGAGAACATATGATGAGAGATAGGTGTCACTTATATGTACTTTTCATTTTACTTCGACTGATCAATTTAATTTCTGTTTCTTCTTATATCCCACTTCCTTTTGTATCACCTTGTGGCACATTTCATATTGGTAAGACTGGTTTCAAACAAACTAAATAAAATGACTCTGGTTAACATTAACTGAGCAAGTAGTACAAGTCCAGGGTCCTTCGATTTTTAGAAAAATAGGGATCTTACTCATTTAAAAACCAATATTTTAGGCTGAAGATTTCTTCACAGTCAAAATCTTCACATTTTTTTTCTAAGCCCACATTTTTTAAGTAGAAATTTCTAACGCTGCACAAAGAATTTGACTGTGTTATTGTAAGCAAATTCTATGCTTTTCCTAATAGATGTTTAGATTTTGGATTTTCATTTGACTACCACTGAAAGAAGAGCGAAAAGAAGATGATATCTGGGCCAGTGAATATACCATATCATCAAGCTTTAGAGACTGTTAAGGTCTGAAATAATGATTCTGGTTAAAGAAATTTTGCTAACACATATCTTTTCAGGATATACTCATACTCAGAACGCAAGACTTCTTGTTAAGTGTCTGTTAAAACTTCACTGGATCAATAGTCATAAGGTTTGTTTAAAACAGATGCATGCATAAAGGCAGGAGTTAAATGCAAACAAAAAAAGAGACAATTTTTCAAAACAGTGAATTGAATTGAATTTAAAAGTATCCATCAACGAGTTGACACGATTTTCAGAGATGTCTTGCAAGTTCTCTAGCTGTTTATCCTTTCTCTATCCCTGGAAGAGTGGTTACAGACTGCGTGTATTTTATTCTTCGCGATGGGATGAGACCAAGAAGTTTATAGGCAGAAAATCTATTCAAAATAGCTCTCAATTCAACACGTTCCTGTACTTCATAGAAAACAATGACTCCTTGGATCAGTATGAGGGAGTTGAAACAGAAGAAAGCTTATGTTTTTGATAAGGAACTGAAGTTGAGCAATACTATTCACTGTGTAGTTTTTTAGTTTATCACATCTTCCTGTGTTGTTCCTTGTCTGCCTTGATAGATAGCAGGATGACAGATGACATCTGCCTGCATCTGAACACAATGTTAAAACATGCAGATGTACTCGGGAAGGATCCATTGTTGCAGTGATATGCCAGCTCTAGGAAACCTAAAAGTAAAAAAAAGAAATTGAAATCAAGGCTTTTAAAGATTTTTTGGAAATTGAATTATGGAAAATATACCTGTATACAAGTTTTTTTTTATTGTTTGTTTCTGTCCAATGATTAAGATTAGTACAGTCTTCTTTATATCCACTAGCTTAACTGTTCCTCACCCCTTTTTTATCTGGACATCTATTACTACTTGTTTTCCCTTATCACTTTTCTCTCCTGAACCACTGCAATGGTTTTATCCTCCATTACTTGCACTGTGACCTTGCATGTTTTTGGTCTCTTACCTCACTGTTTGCCATGCTGTACATATTTTTCTGTTCTCTGTTTTGACTATGTCTTCGAATTTGAAACAAAATAAAACACCACAACTTTTTCAGTCTTCAGAGAAATTCTGTTCCCTCAGTGATGCAGCTGTAGTGTTATTGCTCTTGAATGGTCAGAGGATAGCTTCTAGGGAACAATCTTCAGTGGATAAATTCATCTTGTATTGCCCTGAGCTTTTCGTAATTGACATGTATACCACCAAATGTGTGAAATTAAATGGAAAACTTTCTATGTGAAATCAACTTTCTCTTTAATTGCCCATTCAGTGTCCTATGGTACTAACAGAACTTTTGTTATTGAATTATTATGGATGTCAGCTTCATAATGAAACGATTACCATGGACTAGATGGACTCAAACAAGGGAGATAGACTACATGCACCTTCTTCATCTAGCCTTATTTTCTATGATGATACAGTCCTTTCATATCAGGGAGAACATTATTAAATTTAGAGAAGAACATAAAATATTTCTATGCAAATGTTTTATCTGAATGCAGTATTCACTCCATTATAAACCTCAGGAATTCTCTGGAAATAGTCTCAAAGTACCAAATAGTTTGTAAAGGAACCCTGGAGGTTGTCTATCAAACCTACTGGTCATATCTTTTTACCAAGCTGTTGAAGTGAATATGCAAAACAACAAAAACAAAAACAAAACAACAAGCTAGGTAGTTACTTCATTAGTTAGATTAATACCTTATAGTTACAATACAAACATTAGTTATGATATCACTCTACTATATCTGGACGCACCTCAAATAAGTTGAGAAAATTTCATCAGATTGTTGAGCATTCAAAGTTTCAAATTAATACAAAAATTCAAACTGTACGAATTTATTGAACACAGCCCTGCTATAAAGGGCTTGAGGATACTGGTGGGTGACAGGCTGGAAATGAGCCAGCAATTTGTCCTCACTGCCTGGAAAGCCAAGCATGTCCTGGGATGCATCAAAAGAAGCATGGTCAGCAAATTGAGGGAGGTGATTCTGCCCCTTCCTCTGTGCTGGTGAGGCCTCACCTGCAGTACTGCATCCAGTTGTGGAGTCCTCAGTACAGGAGAGACATGGACCTGTTGGAGCACATCCAGAGGAGGGCCACACAAATGATCCAAGGGGTGGAACATCTCCTCTATGAAGACATGCTGAGAGAGATGGGGCTATTCAGCCTGCAGAAGAGAAGCCTCTGGGGAGACCTGACAGTGACCTTTCAGCATTTGAAGAGGGGATATAACAAAGAAGGCCGCTCACTCTTTAGCAAGGTTTTGTGGTTTTTTTTTTTTTTTTTTTTTTTTTTTTTTTGTAATAAGATAGGGAGAAATTATTTCAAACTAAAAGAGGAGAGATTCCAATTGGATATAAGGAAGAAGTTTTTTACAGTAAGTTTGCTGAGGCACTGAAACATCTTGCCCAGAGAGATGGTGGATGACCTGTCCCTGGAGCCATTCAAGGTCAGGCTGAATGGGGACTTGAGCAACCTGATGTAGGTGTAGGTGTTCAATGCAGGGATGTTGTGCTAGATGGCCTTCAAGGGTCCCTTTCAACAGAAATAGTTCTATAATTCTGGAATTTTCTGATTTTATGAAATATTTGATACCTGATTACATTTGCCAAAATGTTTTCCGTTTCATTGCCTTTAAATAGTCTTTGTCTGCACAACTGTTTTTATTATCCAGGAGTACTTATCAGATACTTCATACAAATAAGGCACTTAAATTATGTTTTGTAGTGCAAATGGTTTGCATCACCTGGTATTGTGAACACTTGATTGCATGACTTCAAACCAAATGGGAAATAAAACGTAGCGCCACATGGTACAGTCAATTAGCAAAGTCAGTAATTCTGAAACAGGTCTGTATCACAGAGCATTTGTTTAAATATCTATGAATTCAAAAGAACTGTTCAGCTAATCTTTGTAAAACATGTTTTTCATGTCTGAGAATAGAAATGTTTGTCTATTACCTAATCTAATGTTAGGTCTGCAGCTGTCTAAATTCCATGTGATGAGCTTTTATTTATTTGCTTATTTATTTATTTTAAAATCCATTTATTAGACTCATTAAAGACAAGAATAGTAGGAAAAACCTACTTCTAATTTTCAAATGGATGTCCCAAATAATTTTACAGTAAGCATTCCAACAACTTTGGCTCAGAGCTAAGTGGAGGCTCATGGATGTTGACTGAGTTGGTCTAGTTTCTACATCGCAGTCCAATGACTTTAACCCCGTATATTCTCATGAAAGCAAGAGCACAACATCACATTGTCTAAAGTAATATAAAATAATTCTGAAAGTTTCTGGTTATCTAACCATTGTCTTTTGTTTTTATTATGAGCAACACATGCTTCCTACCTATTTAAAATGAAGGCTTCTGATTGAGTCATTAGGAGTCGGTAACAATACACAGTGAACTCGAGAAAAAATCTGCAGAGATTTTGTTTTACAGATTCTTCAGAACATTAATTTCACATCCTGTTCTTTAAAACTTGTTCCCTTTTGTAGCAATAATTATTGAGGATGTGAGTTAAACAGAATCTGAATCATTTAAGACCTCTGCATCCATGAATAATGGTCACCAGTGACTGTTTCTAAGCTATGTATTTATGCAGTAATTCGAACAATGAAGTCTTGATGTGTTTCTAGAAAATAAACATTAAAGTAAACATCTTGTTCTGTATCAAGATGATTAGAGTAGATATTCATCAAAGATGAGACTTTTGTCAGTCCAGTTAGGAGTTTATTATCGAAAGCTGTTGCAATAACACTGTTATTTCAGTAGATACAGGCTGTTCAAGTTTCCTGGGATTTAAAGGTGAATTCAGGTCACTCATTACTTTTGTTGGCACTGAACGTCTGCGGCAATAGGAAAAAGTGGAAAGAGAAAAGTATGCTACAAATAGCATAGATAAATATGGTAGATATAATTTTAACCTTCCTGTATGAAAATCTTGCTCTCCTTGTGCAAGAATCACATAAACAAGATGGAAGAATAAGCACGGATTTTCCTTTTCCACCCATACTGCATACACATCCCTGTTTCTGTAGGATATTCTCTGATGTCTTCAAACTCCTTCAGTCTGTGACTTTCACTGGTTCCTTCAAACACTGGAAATCAAAGCCACTAGTGCAAATATGAGATAGAATGGTGAATCTGCACAATAAAATACTTCTTGAAGTCTATGCTGGGATTTTTAACAGCTGCAGTCTGTAATGTGAATACTCCCTAGTTCAAGTCCAACTTGTGGAAGATGTGTTGAAATTTGTGTTTCAGTGCACACTTCTCTCCATTTTATTCCCAAGGTTGACGAAGGAGCAAAAATGACAGTTTTGCCCTCAAGTTCTCAAAACTGGTAGTAGAACGTTTCTCTTTTCCAACTGTTCCACCGAGTGATCTGAGTAGATCAATTTTTCCATGAAAAATGTTGAAAATTTATTTCCTGTGACATGATAACTAGATTGATAGCTTCTAAGCATACTAACTTTGCTGTTTCCTCATGTTAACTACTCCTTTTTGTTAATTTATTTGCAGTTGGTTCTACTTGTAATCATGGGTCAAAAGTTATTTATTTTTCTTTCTCTGGTAGAAGCCTTATATACTTTATTCTAGGAAAGGTCTGAATATATGCTTTAAGTGTTTGTGGCAAGTAGAAGGCTGCAGGTCTCAATTCACTGAAAATTTCAAGCAGGGAAGTTACAAGCAAATTTGTATCTGGAGCAGTGTTTGAACTACATCTTTGTTTTGAGATCTCATTTAAGCATCCTCACACACACAAGTGGCCAAATGTGAGTTTTATTGATGATAGAAATTAGGTTTTTTTAGTAAAAATATTAGATTGGAGTTAGTCATTGCTTTTTAATACATGCAAATAAACTTGAACCTTGTGGGTAATTTTTTCACTGAGTCATAGAGGCTTAGTGCAACAAGAACTGAAGTTTCACTATGAAATCTTGGAATGGTCATTTCCCTAGGTATTCCCATATAAAGACAGAAGCTCAAAACATCTTGCTCTTTTAGGAGCTAGATTTTGTTTTTATTGTCAGGTTGTGGTGGCTGATTATACATCTAGAAAAGATATTAATGAAAATCTGACATGAAGTGGTGATAAAATAGGTTCTTGCAAGAAGATTAGAGTATAGAATTGAAATTTCCTGAAATTCTTTATGTTATTAGCTGGTTTAAAATGAGTATTCCTTCTGGAGTTTAAAACAACAATAACCTTTTGTCTGTAGGACCCAGACTGAAAAATTGTTTCAGATATTAATTTTACCGTTTTGTCTCCTGTATTCAGAGTCTTTCTTCCAAAGATAGAATCTAAACAAGGTATTGAGATTAGATACAGGGGGATGCAGCCAATCAAACCCTGTAATCACTGGGGGATATGTTTTGAAAACAGCTTGGTTGCTCAGCTTCTTTCTCTTCTACCCAGTGCGTACAGAGTCTGGCAGATGACACATTCGTTCAGCCCTGCACTTACTATCAAACACCTTTCAACAAACACAAGCTAAAACACTCTACTATAGTAACACTAACTCCTACATCCAGAGAAATGCTATTACAGTTACAGGGAGGGAAAGCATCAGCTGTGTGGGGAAAAGTGTTCCCTCTTCTGAGCATATCTGCTGTCAGGATGGTTAGGTGTCTAGCATGAGTGTTTGTACAGACTGCTTTTAGCGCAGCTGGGAGTCCTGCTGCCCGACGAGCCCGTCTGGCTGTTGAGAGTGCAAGCTGACTGACACCCTCTAAGGCTGATGCAGAAACTTTGCTGTAAAACCTGATATAGTTTCTGACACTGATGGGTATGAATTGTGAGAAATGTCAGTTCAAGCCAAAAAGCTACCAGTGAAATAGCATCCGCCAAACATATTCCCATGATACCATGGAAGACTTTAGCAGCCCTGATTTTCTTGACAAGGAAGCAGGTAACTAAAGGTCTCGACGTAGCTTCAGTCACATTATTTTCAAACAGTACTGGAGAGGCTGTATCCTCATTTGCAGGGTGCATTTTCACCCCTAATGCAGACAAAGGTTGGTTTTCTACTGTCAGATACAAGGAATGTAATGCATATAGATATGTATGTACTAGAGCATATATGCGTGCTTGATTTTAGCAGTTCTGCAAACTAATATTATCTTTCATCATCTCACTTTTCTGTAGTCATTAATTTGTCTTCTTCAGTAAAGATTACAGAAAGACACACATTCAAATAATCAAGTATTTTATTTCTGCCTCAAAAAATGAAATTTCGTCTTCTAAATTAAACTCTTCTGGACTAACAGGCCTTAGACCAAACATGGTGCATATGTGTGCAAAAGAATACCTAACATCAGAATTTTGCCTTCTGATGGATGTGAGATAAAAGTTGGCAAGATAGTTTTCACTGAAAGCAAGGCTTTTAAAAAACTGCAGGTTTTTGTGTTTGTTTGTTTGCTTTTTACTGAATTTAGTTTGCCCCTTGCTTGATTGCATTTTTCTTGCACAAGAATACTGAAGCATTGGCTCCTGACTTGTTCTGACACCAGCAGACAATGTTCATGAATGCCTTTGCTTTATCAAAAATGTTTACTCCAAAAAGGATTAACAGATTCTATCTAGTGACATTTTAAGTTATCTTTTCCCATCACTCATTGTTACTGTTTCTTTTGTAGAGTAGAGCTCAAGGCTTCTTTTAAAATACTACTACTGCGCCTGAATAGGTAGATTTCTAAAGATAAAAACCTAACTTCACGTGTAAAAACTAATGACAAATTAGTTTTGTCAAAACAGAAGGTATTTGAAAGTTCTCTATAATACCTGAAAAACTTTTCTGGTAAGTGTTTTTGTTACCTCTTTTCCTTACAAACTATAGAATGGTACAAGTTTTACAGTTAGTTTGAGGACATACAGCACTTAGCAAAATTGCAGGTCATTTGTCAAAACTGTTAGAATAATTTTTATCAGAAGACTGCTCTGTTTAATGGTGTAGTTATAGTAAAAATCTAAAACCAACTAAAACCATATTTATTTTGATTGTTAATAAGGAATTATTTTTTCAGCCGCTCAGGGCATCATGTCAGGTCTAATAAGGTGTAACATTAAATATTACTGTCCATCAGAAATCTGCCATTCTCATTCTTTGAGCAATACTGAGTTGTGAAATAAAAGTAGTAGGATTGTCATTATTAACTAATTTTCTGACTCACCTTGGATGAGCAAGTTAGGAGCTATTTCTCCTAAACTTTTTTACAGAAATGCTTTAAAAGATCAAGTGATGATGAAGATACTACATAGTACATTTCATGGAACCCATGACTCTGTTTTGATTCTTCTCTTGGAAATGTCTTCCAGGATTAGGTGCTCCATCACCTTCCTAGGAATGAAATGAGGCTGACTGGCCTGTAGTTCCTCAAATCCTCCTTCTTGTCCCTGAAGGCAGGAGTGACAGCTTCCAGTCCTCAGGAATCCTCTTGATCAATCTGACCTTTCAAAGATAATTGAGAGTGGCCTCACAGTTACACCAGCCAGCTCCCTCAGCACACATAGGGGCATTCAGTCAGGCCCATGCACTTGCTTCCTGCGTTCGGTTTGTTTAAATATTCCCTAACCTGAGCCCTCCCAATGAAGGTAAATCTTCTTTTATCCAGATTTTCCCACTAGTCTCAGGGGTCTGTGATTTTGGAAGGCCTGAGTCTCTTCAGGTGCAAATACAGGGATCCCACTATTGGCTTTTCTCTCTCTTCTCTGGATCCACCATACCACAGTCACTGCAGCCAAGGCTGCCCCAAACCTTCACATCACTGATGAGCTCTTCCTAATTTTTAAATATGAGATACAGCAGAGCACATATTATTAGAGAGTGTCCAAAGGAGGGCTACAGAGATGAAGAAGAGTCTGGAGGGCAAGGTGTATAAGGAGCAGCTGAAGTCCCTGGGTTTGTTCAGCCCAGAGCAGAGGAGTTGCCCATTTCTTGGAGGAATGAAGTTCACTGAATCTGTGGTTCACTAAACCGTGTTTCTGATGCTGACCATCAGCTGAGGTTATTCACTAAGGCTAGAGTGGTTCAGTCACACCACGTTTTGTAGCTAATGTTCTCAGAAGAGTACATTCTCATCCCTGTCACATGTGGTTGGGTTTCACACCGGTCTGTATTGAACGTAGGTCTGTGGATACAAAACAAAACCCAAACTCCTCTGATACCATGCCATGAGAGACTTTTAGGGAGCATCTTTTTTTGTATGGCATTTCTTTTTAAATGTTATTTTCACTGCTTTATGCTGTAATAGTTTTTACAGGGTGCCTTACAAAAATGTACTTTGACATTTGGATTTCTCTTGCAGCACATATCTTCATGAAGTTTGTTACTAATTCTTAGTTGCATCTATTTATTTTTAATTCATGGCTTATTTTGAAATAAACTGACTGCAGTGATTGTGTGTAGACAATATTTTGGCAGAATAACATGACATTTTAATACTTTTTCTCTCAAACTTTCTCGAGTAGTTGGCATAAGCCAACTATTGAGTTTTTCAAAGTATGTTAATAATGTGACTAGATTTTTTAAGGCACTAAAATGTGAAAAAAGAAAAGAGCACGTTGTCAGTAATATATGATTAGACAAAGTATTTCGTTAATTCGGAAATGCCTAAATTACAGTGTTTGGATTTTGTGACCTCTCTTCATATTCTGTTATCTATAATTGAAACCCTGGCTTTATTCTCATTGTATTGACCCTGTAGTTTAAAAATACATCCTTATAAACCACTAAGATGCTTGACTGTGTGTCATTGAATATTTCTTTTGATGTTCTGAGTATGGCCACTTCTGAAATGGGTTATTTTTGAGGAGGCATTGATTTCTGTAGTTTGGCTGTAACTGCAATACTAGATTTTGGCCACTAAGTGTCAGACACTGAATAATCTTTTGACATGGAGGTTTTTTTCAGCTTCTTCACTTCTTCCTTTTTCCTGCAGGATAATGACAAAAAGACGAAGTGGTTATAATTCTTCTTGGCCTATGTTTAACCTGGAAAATATACTGATTATGTAATAGGTTAAATACCATCGCTGAGAGATACTTGAGCTTGATTTAGGAAAGCTTTGCTTTACAACTCGTTCTACGTGTTATATGAAATATAGAATCACATAGATCAGCTGATCAGTTAAGAACAAGAGTTGCATTTTACCGACAAGAAGCTCAAATCCTGCCTGTGGTACAGCTGTTACACGATTCTTCCTCAAAAGCAGAGAATAGCCTAAACTGTATCTAAAGATTTTTCTGGGACAATGAGACAAGGAAACTCTATGTTGTTTGGTCACTGTCTCTAAAGCAAGTTCAAGGTCTGTAATTTGTGCTAGAGAGGTTAGCTGGGAGGTTTGTGAGCTTTCTTGGTGCAGACAAGTAACAACCAGTTAAACAACCAGTAATTTTACTAACTTATTATAGTTTCTTTTTCCTCCTCTAGCTGTTGAATGTTGAAGTTATAGTACTATTGTTGCTAAGTTGGAGAGCTCAGCATCACGAGAATTTGACTGAGGCAATGCTTAGTAATCATGAGGTAACTGTCATCTTTGCATTGACATTGAAAGACACAGTTGTGGCACACTTCAACCGTTGAAGATGGAGCTGCCAGCAATACTCTTTAGCTGAGATTCTCTAGCACTTTCTGTTATAAGGCTCTGGCTTTCAGCTGGTAATAGTGCTGAACTTTCTCACCTTGTCTCGCCTTCTTGCTGCTTCCTTTCAAAAGTGCCACACTGTAATGCAAAATAAATAAATAAATAAATAAATTGTAAAAAGATAAACACCAGATAAATAAATGGTAGGAAAGAAGTAACTTGGAAAAAAATACTGTTTGGAATAGCTGGTAGAGGACAAAATCCTGAGCCTATGGCAAGGAAATGACTGGCCCTTGCAAGGGGAGTAACAGGTGAAACAGAGCAGATAGAAGGGGCATGGACAATAGAAAGAATATTTAGCTGTGCCTAAAGTTAATATTTTTTCTTCAAGATGTGCAAAAGGAATAATACAGTGATGTAAAGTGAAACTTAGAGCAGGAATTTGCCTTTGCAACTTTAATTCAGTTGCTAACTAGTATGAATACTCTGATTGCAGACAGTTAATGGTTTGTTTGTAAGATCACCTCAGAAATATAACACGGACAAGTCAATGACCTCTCTATTTCTACTACAGAAATGAGACGTTATGCTGTGGGAATTATATGTATGAAAATTATCTTCATTTTATTCTACTGCATTATGCTTGGAAAACTACCTGAAGAACAATCAACTAAACTGGACCCCAATACCTTGTGCCTAAGCCTACCTTCTGTGAAGTGCCTTTGCTCACACCTCCAGGGCATGCTGATGAGACAAATTCATAATGTGTATGGACTACTTGCTGTGAAATGACATCCAAGTAGAAACTTCCAAGTACCAATAAATGATTTCATATTCAATGAAAGATTGGGCTGTGGCAGTGCCCAAACCTTCCCTCGAGAGAAGGTACAAGGAAAAGTTCAATACAACTTTTCACATCATCTATTTTGCATGCTGTATGAACCTACAGTGTGGTGCTGTGGTCATGTCACAGTCTGTACTCTGAGTTTCACAGTGGAATATTTAATCTCACAATGCTTATTCACAGAACAGTTGAATGAAATGTGGACAATTTTCTTTCTTTCTCTGGTAAAATATGGAATGCATGGATTTTCTAAGTAAGTTTGAATTTCTTCTAAGACAAATTTTAAGTTCACAGCCCAATTGTGGTAAGTTACTTTCTGCCTTCCTAAGAATAGGATGTTGATCAATTTACTGCCTAGTGAGGGCAGATGTTTTGGACAAAGATCTCTTCAGTAGGGATCTCTCTTTCCTTCTTATTATCAAACATTAGATGGACCTACTTTATAAATACAGTCTTTCAATTTTATCTTGGTTTATGTAGCACTTTTATCGCATTTTAGTCCATTCCAAATCTGATCACTTAAAAAATTACTCACTAAGGCACACTGCTTCCAAGAAGAATGAGTAATGTTCCATTAAGAGGGTTTAATAACATAATCTAGAGATTTCACTCAAGAAGGAATAGTCTGAGCTGACCTGGGAATGCTGTGACAAATAATGAAACTTGAAGGAAATCTAGTGAGCTTATAAATTGTAGAGCCTCAAGCCAGCAGTGAAAAACAGAGAGATTTTGCTGAGTTGCATCTATCTCTCTTAAGGGAAGAATTTTCTATACAGTTTGCTCCTCACCTGGAGGGCCAACGCCCTAACATTCGTTAGGTTGGTTTGCTGGTCTCCTGCTCTCCAAGTCCATTTGTATTTTACTTTAGCACTCTTTGTAAAGAAGACTTGCTTGTCAGTGCATAAGAGAATGCAAAAACTTCTAAGCCATCCTCTAATTTGAGTGGTGATGCAGTTCATGTGCTTATTGCAGTGGGTGAAATGGAAAGGAGGGGAGTGGTCCAAAGACAGAGGCAAATGACTTAGATTTTTGCATGTCCAATTCAATATCTGAAAATGAATTGCAATGCTTGATGATTAGATCTGCTTTCAGCAGTGGGTTACAGAACTAGTATCAAAAAGCTTTCAATTTTCTTCTGGTTGGGCTAAGCAGGATTCAGCATTACATGGATGCAGATGGCTTTTGGTTCTAGTGCACAATGTATTGGACCCCCCTAGCAAAACTGACCTCAGAACTCAGGATTTTGGTGGTCTGGAAAAAGTGATTGAGACCACTGTCCAGATGGTGGCACACTTACACTGTGTGGGGGGAAAGTCTTCCTTGGCTCCCCCATTCCATAAGCATCACATCTGGATCGAAGTTCTACTGCTCTCTGTAGGGTTGCCTGGGTCTGTGTGAGCAGAGAGCACTTTTTGGTGATGGGGATGCAAATAGTTGAAGCAGTGAATATAATAAACTCTAATCAATTTAGTCAGGACTCCGCTGGGCTCCATAGACTATTTCTAAGAGATCTCAAAGGAGAGTTTAAGTAGGAAGCTTTATTGCCCAGAGCCTTGACAGAAGTTAACACCTCTCACTGAAAAGTTCAAGTAAAAAAGGATGAAAACTGCTACATCTAAACCACAGATCAGTGGAATTCCACAGAATTCCACAGAAGGAATTGCTAGAAAAAAAGCTTTACAAGCTGCTATGAAAGACGACAAGCTTAGAAAACTCCCTACTGGTCTTAAAATAACTGTGAAGGTGTTTATTTCAGTCTTGTAGTCATTGTGAAACTCGTGATTATGATGTTTAGCTAATTACAGTTTTTGTCTTGTAGCAAAAAACAAAACCTGATACTTTGTTCTGTTGATTGCAAATGTACTACTTGTAATGGCAAGAATTATGGGTAATAAAGTTCAACCTGTAGTGAATTCACTTGGCATGGTTTTCCTTCTTTGATAGGTAAGTGACCAATTACAGTTGAAAGGCTCATCTGATGTTAAAGAGCAGGGCAACTGGAAGTGCAGGGGATAAAAGGCACGGAACTTACAGCTGTGAGCTATCCACATGTAAAAAGGCAAGATGAGGATAATATATATGTTGTCTAAGCAACTTGGGTGGCTTCCTCCTGCAGACATGCACGGTGATATCACTGAACTGTGATGCAAGTGGGTAGGTTACTTTTTTTTTTTTTTTTAACTCTAACTCTTCATGGTGCAAATAAGATTAAGTTCTGAAATAAAAAAGATGTCTATTTTTAATACCAACTCAGGAATAATATGAGTGGGAACTAAAACTCATAAAAATTAGAAGAGTTTCAAGAATCTTTGTGAGATCAGAAAATTTATAAAATTAATTCAGGTTTTCATTTGACTATTAAATATTTTATAATAAAAATTAAATACGTTAACAGCCTCTCAACAACGTCTGCTCTCATTTAGCAACCAGTATCAGTTCTTTCTTTTAGTAAGTTCTACTGCTGAAGATGAGATACCATTTGGCAGGAAGCTTGTAGCTCACAAGTTTTTATCAATACGAAGTTCCTATTTACCAAGATTATCAAATTTTAATTTCCATTTACAATATATTCTGCCGATTTTCGTAATACAGTCCATTCCTGAGCAAAGGTAATGTGCAGAAATACTGCAAAGTCATTATGAAGCACAATCAGCCAGACAAGTTAGGGCAAAAAATGCTGTCAGTTAATTTGAATTGAAAAATATCTATAATGGATTGAAATGTAATCAAGTGTTTGAGATAATTCTGTTTGGAAAGGGCAGATGATTCTCACTAAGAATTGCTTCATTTCAAAATCTCTGCCAAATCATCCTGCTGGAAAGATAGAACCACCTGGCAGTTCTGAATGGCTGCTGAGGGTGGCTGCAAGCCAAAAAAATTGCCAGACGGTGGTGATTAGTTTTAAAGAAGTTGGCCTATGTCATTTCTTCCTTACACAATGCTCTCATATCCCTCATATCCTCAAACAGGCAGATTCCTGTAGGTATATCAGGAGGGACACAGATCCTTTGAAGTTGGCTGGTGAGGATGCTCCTGCATCAGCATTTTTCATCACCAGAAGGTAACATGGCAAACGACACAGCTGTTTCCAGGTATCTCCTTGCTTTTTGCCTTCCAGTTTCCACCTCATAAGTGTTGAGAGGCAGAGGTTGTGCATAGCTGCCTATCATTAGTGTGGTGTAATTACTCTTCCGATGATGTTGGAGTCCTTCTGTAGCTGATGATAACAGAGTGATCCATGTTCCTGGAAGGAAACACTGTGCTGATAAATTATATGCACTTCTTATTAACAAATCTTTTTTTCCACACTTCATGGGCTGGGCCCATTTGTGTCAAGCAAAATGAGTTCTATGTTTTGGCTTGTAAGTTAGCATGATGCTTCTCATCAGAAAAAAAAAAAAAATTAAAAAAAAAGGATTGTTCATATTTAGATTAGTTACCTTTCTTAAAAGATATCCATTTTCTAGATGTAAGCACTAAATCTAGAGATACATCGTTTAGTTTTGAATGCAACTGAAACAGAGAGTTTGTCCTGACTGTAGTGTTGACGCAGCTTTTAACAGCAAAGCAGAAACTCCAATAAACTGTCTGGGTATAGAAAGTGAATGAGCTTTTTGCTTCACAACTGATCCCTTCAAGTGAGGATCAAAACACACTGCCAGAGCAGAATGGGGAAACGAGCGATCACATGTACTGAATATATGATCAGATAGAAGTTTTCAGTCTTTGGAATGTACCCTTCACAAAGTAATACGTTAACACATCTGTATTATTTTTCAGATTACAAGTATCACACAATCTTAAATCTTTCTTTTGGTTTTGCGTACTGACTACCAGCGATGTAGGTCTTGATCTATCAGTATCACAGAACCACAGAACTGTAGGGGTAGGATGGACCTACGGGGATCATCAAGTCCAATCCTCCTGCTAAAAGTATAGGTACGTATTTACCCTCAATAGATTGAGACTTTAGCAGTTATGTTTAGATAGAAGTACATGAATTCAGAAATGTTTCAGGGAAGACTTCTTATTTTGTCATGCATTTTAATATGATGTTACCCTTACTTCTGCTGTGTTCTGCGTTACGTAGTGGATGGGAACAATGGCAGGGATAAACATGAACAGTAATTTATTCCAGAAATAGTCTAGTATTACCAGTAGGAGTATTTTTGGCATAAATAACTGCTCAGCCTAATTTAATAATGACTTGACCTAGTCAGCAAGAACTAAAGAGACAATTCTAGAAGTGATATGATATTCAGTGTAAGTGAGAGTGGCAGATCCTGATCATTAGCAAGAGGCTCTGTATTCTCTATTTTAACAGAAAATCAGCCTTAGGTGCTATCCACTCAATTATGGAACTAACTTCAATGAATAAAGTGGTTTACGGATAGAAGACAGTTTTCACTCTGTGAAAATATACGGATAGAAAACAAGCACTCTGTCTTGTATACAACAGGTGCATGCAGTGTGCATTTCTTTCATTTCCTTTTCATATTTACAAGCATCTGAATTTACACATAAAACTTTTACTGAGAAATGTGCAATTCCTTGTCTAAAATAGGAAGGGCACAGGCTTTTAATGTAAGAGTGAGGGAGTAGTATGCATGTAGTTGCATAGCTTGTGAGATGGTATTGCAAGGGCTGAGGAAGTTACTGGTATGATTCTGGGATGGATGTATTGTTTATTAATACTTGTTTCTTGTGAAATAAGGAGTTGCTTTTTTGGGCTGTGTTGCTTAGAGACCAAACCAGTTTACACTCTTGGACACATTTTTGCACTTGCTTACCTTTCAGTTCTCTTCTGAGGGTTTTGTTTATGGGTTCCTCGAAGATCTTTCTGTACTTGACACTCTTTCCCATCATCAGCTTGTTCAGAAGTTCCTAGCATATGGTGATCCATCTCTCCATAACCCCTGTAAGGCACATTTGCCTGTACCATCTCTCTAAACACTGCAGAGATGAATAACTGTTGCCATAGTTGGCACGTGTGAGCAGACCACATGGAGCAGAGAGAAAAGAGGAATCAGAAAGTTGATATGCTCTAAGGCTATAGCGGTACACAAAGCCATTCGTAGCTGTATCTTCATTGTGAATACTCCCAGTGAAAGGGTTTACATGCCACACATAATGTACTTATGTACTTACTTTGTGGCAGGACATTCTTTCCTTAGCAAATTTCTAGGTTTGATAATTCACATATTGCATAATGCTCTCACACAAAATGCCAGTTAATAACCTAGATCATAAACGGAGAAGGAAACAGAATTTTCACTCAACCTTTAAATGGCAAGTCTCTTTAAATGGCTTGACTGACACCTCTCCAAATTCACCTTGAAGTTCTGGGGGTTTTAGCTCACCTCCTGTGTGGGCCCTTGGCACTCAGGGGCAGGTTTTGCTGGACTTGAGTGTAAATGAAACTCAGGCCTGCTATTTGTGTATTGCCGAAAGTTCTTTCAAAACTGCTATGACAAGTGGAACGGCACCATTATAAAGCAAGAATTTTGGGAAATGTGCGTTTGGAACTTTTTAGGAAGGAGGAGGAGAGACCATCTGTTTTGCTTGTCACAATTCTTGTTTGTTTAAGATGTGAATTGCCAGAAATGTGGAAAGATTGGGTACAACGACAAGTGATAGAGTAATTTTCACACTGGACTTATGGGAAGCATGTGTTGTCCATCTGTGTGATTCTCATTTTATGCAAATTTAGGGATATAGTCTTATGTCTAATTGTCCAAAGGTAGTTCTGAACATTTTAATGGAGGAAAGATATCATGCCATATCGTCAGTAGACCTTCCTTTGGCTCTGTAATACACCAGTGCAGAATGCTGCTTGCTTGAACCACAAATCATAATAAACATTTATATTTAGAATCCAATAAAATAATGTTCCAGGGTATGCAAAACACTTCAGACCTATGCTTGGGTTTTCCTGGAAGTAAAAGAAGATGCCAGCATTTTCCTGAGCCTCCTAAGCAGGTGTTACTCATTGTGATTCCTGCTGGTTTGTGATGATAGAGGAATACTGAAAGAAGCTGATCTTTGTGAGTCTTTGTTCTAAAAACAAACAAACAAAAAACCACATCTGTGTGTACTTAAGGCTTATTCAAGAAGTATCTGAGCTTCTGCAAAGAAGTTTTGATTTAAGGTTTGTTTTTGGAAAGGAAGGTGTTTGTTTTCTTTTAAAAAATCACATTTGCTGAGGGTGATGGAAGATTTACCTGTAACATATTGCTTTTCTCAGAGATGGTGAAAATAATATTTTTCCTTATCTCTCTTAAGTGTTTTGAGTGAAAAGCTCTCAAAAGATTTTTTTTTCTCCTTTTATTTTTCCCCTTGAGCTCGCTATATGTCTATAAACCTCGAAACAGTTCTGTGCTTTTTAAACTCAGTGTTACAACTGGAAATTTAACTAAAAATATTTCCTAATTCCACCATAATTGAAGTGGAAGTGTTCTGAATTTAGAATAGACTTTTTGAGATTGTTCTGTCAAGAAATGCTTCAGTGCTTGAATCATTGCAGTAAGGAAGACAAAAGGGATCCAAATAGAGTGAAAATGAGGTTTGGTGTGGAGTTCTTACTAGAGGTTCCCATTAAATGTTTTTGCTTATGCTAACACTTTCAATGGTACCATGCCATCAGTGCCCAAGGTTTAGGTTTATGTCATGTCAGTTACTGAAATCTCTTAGCCAAACACTGTGGCTTAACATTCAGGCTTTTCTATTCCCTTTACTTTCATTTTCTTCTCATGGTTGCTTTGGATAATTCCAGGACAATTCTCATTTGTGACTTCAGAAATACTCTATTTCATAGTATGGTGTGTTGTTAAGGCAGGAACAATCAAGCAAGAAGGCAACTCCCACTTTAATAAACTGTAATATAGTGTTGGTAATTAATAAAAGCCCAAGAAGTGTCACAATAGTGACTCTGGCTTCTTGCAATCTGGCTGTCTTTTGGTAGAAGGTCAGCAGGGTTTGTGAACAGGATAGAAACCTTCCCCATGTGCAAGGCCTGAGGGTCATCTCTGTGCTGAAATTAGAAAGTGTGTCTCTGTGTAAAAGTATGCCCTAATAGAGGTCAGAAGCCTTTAGCGATACGAAACTAAAACAAAGTAGGAGAAATGGATGTACTCAGGAAGACAGAGCAAGGAAGAGAAATTGGGAAAATAAATCAGCTTTCTTTGGGTCTCATATGGTGAAGGGGTGGAAGGAAAAGAAGCTACATTTCCAGCAGAACAGGAAAGAGCAGACAGGAAAGAGGTAGAAATCCACATTTCATTGAATGAATATGCCCTTTGTGCACCGCGAAAGAGAATGAGGTGGATGAAAGCAGCCCATTATTTGTAGAGTGGTCTGGGAGAGGAAAAGGAAACGATGCCTTCATTCAGCCATGGAATTATTTAATGGGTAGGGTAGCTGGCTTTCAGAAGGTAGAGAATGGAGAAATGTTTCAAATCTTTACTGGCAGGAATATCTATCAAAGTGATGATAAGAACCAAAGATAGAAAAGAAAGAAAGGGAGGTGTTGGGGTGGCAGAACAAGAGAGATGTTCCTGTGCTACTCAGGATGGGTGGAATCAAAGAAGAAGTGCATTCTTGTGAGACAGTGTTTTCTTTTTCTCTCTCTGTGTTAGAGGCTCAGCTCTGTGACAGCCTCCTACAGTAATGAATCTATTACCTGGAGAAAGGACTGCTCCTGACTTAGCTCGAGAAATTGGGAACTCCTTTTCTGTTTCTTTTTCTTTCCTAGAGTACTTGTTAAGTGTATCACTGTGGTGGCATGTGGGTAAGTACATTAAAAATTACAGGATTCTTGAATATTTATGATTGGAGCTATATATAGTAAGTTATTTGAATATGGTACAACTGAGTGTTTAAAAATTGTAAATGGAACAATAAAGCACATTATCGATGTAGCAAATGCATCCCAGATCCAGAAGAAGCAGCTTCATAACACAAATTTATTTTTTTCTTGTTATTGGTGAATGCAAAATGTGTATCAAAAGTTATTTCTTAAATCTGATGCTATACATTCTGAGTTTCCATCAGTTCTCAGGAAAGAGAAATTAATACCTTTAAAACTAACTGTGGCAGATATGTGATAAGTAATGACTTATTAGTGTCTTTGAGTAACAAAAACTTTCCATCTGGAGGAAGGAACTGCAGTGTTTGTTCCATTTTCTACTTTTTTGAATCATATAAGGATGTGTTTAAACTGCAGCTGGTTCACTAAAAGAAAAAAAAATTATTTGGATGCTTTCATCATGCATTACTTTTTTTTTTTTTATGCAAAACAAGCATGAAATACCACACATTGGAATAAATGACTTGTAGCTCTCTGTGTTTTCTGCTGGTATGTTTTAATCAAAAAATCTCAAGCAAAATGTTGCTATGTTACCGCTTTGTCTTTGTCTGCTTGCCTTCAACAGGGCTAATTATTTCCAAAGCCGCACCATGCTCATGCCACACTACAATATGCTGTGTATATGTGCCCTAAGCGAGTTAGCTGAAGCATCTCTGCACTGTAAACTGATTTAAGAAAACAGTAAAGAAGAGGTACAGCTCCTCCATTCCTCACTGAAGATATTGTGGAATTTACAACGATTTCAGAAATTCTTGCGTGTTGCTGGAGGTGGTTTCAGTTTTCACACCAGAAGTAATTTAATTTCAGCACTTAAAATCCAAAAAGCTCCAACATATTGCTAGCGTGCAAAAATTCCATGCGTGCTAAAAAACAACAGCATATGGTTGGGTGGGGTGTGACCAAAATGAACATAGTTATCACATTGTGAACTTTCTTTTTACAGACTTGATTAAATAAGTGTGGGGGGACATCTAGGACAAGAACCTAGGAATCCTCCTAGAGTCTGCTTTTGCAAATGTTGTGTGGTTAACTGAAAGGTTCATCTTGCATAAACTGTGGCTTAAAATAAGAGACTGACATTTCATCTGAACATGAGGAAGATATATAAAAGAAAGGTAAAAAGAAGGTGGGATATCTGTGGGGCAAACTCTTTGAGAGGACAGAGCACAGGCTGGAGGAAAAAATCAGTTCTTCCTGTTTACTATTGGAAGATACGTAGATTAAGATTATTTGCTTTTTCAGTTGCAGCCTATTGCCTGAGCTTGCATTGGGTAGAATGGGCTTTAAGTAGGTTTATTTGTTGGGACTGTATATTTCGTGGTATTTAAACATTGTGTGCAATTCTTCTCAACATAGTTTAGTGCTGAAGTAATTGTGGGCACAGATAACTCATACATCTGTGATAGTTACTGCATATCCAAAGGCAGTTTTTTGACTCGCATCTTCCTTCTGTTGAGTCCGATGGTGCTTGAGACCTACTCATACAGGTGCATTTGAAAATGAGTAGTCCAAAATCAGAAATACTTATGGAAACCTAGACCTAGATGCTTGACTTATTCTTCTGAATCCCAGGTGGCAAGATTGAAGCCCTTTTAAATTAAACCAAAATCTTGGAAAATTGATAATGAAATGCAGTTGTTTTGCACAGCTATTTGGTTGTACTCATCTGACTCTCAGGTTATTGTTAGTGCAGACTGTTTACTTACTTTGCTTTACTCTTACATGGAATTTTTTGTGTGTGCCCTTCTGGACGCAATGACAACTCATGAAGCAGAATACTTATTTTCTGGCACATTTCTTGCTATTATATCTGGCATTTAGCAGTTGATTATGACAGTAGCACAACTTTGCCAGGTGGGGTCTCCTTGCAGGCTGCTTTACTATCGTGTTCTTGGCAATCTGCATGACCAGCATTGTTTTCTTGTGGACAGCCAGGGAAGATGTGTTATAGTCTGAACTCCCAGTCAAACTAGATGAATTCTGCTGTGGAGGCCAAGCATCATCACCAGGCCAAGTGAGATGTACCATGAAAAGTGTGCTTTTATTTCCTGAACACCAGTCTGCCAGGCTATTAAATGTGGGAGAAAAAAAAGGAAAAGAAACAAACACACAAATAGTACTATTTTCTTTTCTTTTTCTTTCTTTCTTTTCTTTTCTTTCTTTCTTTTCTTTTCTTTCTTTCTTTTTTTTTTTTTTTTTTTTTTTAATAGTTGTCTTCCCTTCCAACTCTCTAATCTCTCTGATTTATAATGGAAAATGTTTTCTCACCTTATGCTGTTTCTCTAGTCTTTTCAAGTGAATGGTCATCCTTGTGTAGCATTAGTGATTAGTACAAGTAAAAGCTTGGTTCACTTCTCTTTATGTTCTTACAAAGTGGGTATTAGAAATAACAATATGACATTTCATATTAAAGGATAGTTGCTTCGAAGTTGTGGCTTTGGGAAAAAAAAGAAGAAAAAAAAAGTTTAGGCAGAATTTTACTCAGAAAAGGTTGTGTTAATTAAGCTGTCCGAGACAAAGCAACTCTTTTAGAATAAAACTCAAGTTGCTTTGTGGAACAACAGTACCTGTCAGCATATGACAAAGTCTTCATATCTCGAGGGGAGGATCCAGTTGATACAACAAAGCGTCAATCAGGATGCAGAGCTGCAGGAAGTTAACTCATGCGTACTCCAGGGTTGTCCAGATCAGTTGAAGGAAGTGCCAAAAGAGGTTATCCTTCATCACCAGTTGAGAGATGAGGTATATATGAAAGACAAGACAGCTTGAAGGGCCCTGAATGGTAATATCAGGAGATGTGTCCCTCAAGAGATAGAGACATGCTTCAAGTCCTTGTATAGTCATTTGATGTGAAAATACTAAATAAAACATTCAGAACCCTCAGGAGGGCATTTCATCAAGGATCTCTCAATTGGGAATTATCCAACCTTTTAGCAGGTGCTGGGCCCTGCCTGAAAATGGCATCATAGATGTCTCCTGAGCCTTCCCAGTAAGCTAGTAATGTATCTGCAGCTTGCCAGATAGTCTATCATAGGCTGTCAGCCATGGCTGGGAGGAGGGATGGCAGTCTCTTTTGTTCCCATATCAAGCATGCAGGGAAAAGACTCCTACATAGATAGTTCAAGTGGAAAGAGCTGCTGAGTTCTCATGTCTTATCTTAATGTAATTAATGAATCTGAATATCTTGCATGCTGGTGGATGAATACTGCCTACTGACAGTTAGAGAAATAGAAAAATGCTAAAAACTTCACTGAAAATACGATGATTATGCCTGAACAAGTTGAAAGGCCTTTTTTTTGATGCCTATGCCAGAACAAGTTGACACCCTGTGTGGGGGGCCATGGGCTTATAAACTCCTTTAAACGGGCATGCTAGCTTGATTGCTCTAGTCTTGATCTTTTCAGTAAAAAACAGTACTACGAACTCTTCCAATTATGTGATAGGGAGGGATTTTTCCCTCTTTAATAACCCCAAAGCTCCTGGCATTATGTCTGTATTAGAATCTGAAACTTCTTTTAAAGGTGACTAAATGTTTGAATTGTATGCTGAAAATCTCATAGGCGTAAAAAGCCAGACAGTTGATCAACATATCTTCCTTTTCCCCTGCAAATTCATGTCTCATTAATTCTGGGCTAATATCAGGAGCCTTATTCATAGGTTCTGAACATTCTGGTTGACTATACTTTGGCTTCCATATCACTCAACATACTGCAGAATTACTCATGGACTCCATAAGAAAGAACTTGTCTTGGAGATTTTGTCTTTACTAAACTAGCTGGTGTAGCCAGAACTATAGAAACATGTCATAGAATCATAGAATTGCTCAGGTTGGAAAATACCTTAAAGATCATCGAGTCCAACCACAACCTAACCATACTACCCTAGGGCAGTAGTTCAGGGTAGTACAATTAGGTTTAGGGTAGTATGTCACTATGTCCTTGCAGATAAAATCTGTAATTACTCTAGCCTCGTCTCACACTACCACTGCCTCACTTTGGTCCTGGGCCATATCAATTTCTAATTTCTAGTTCTGAGTCTGGTTAGCTCTGGCTCTAGGCTGTTATTGAGATGGTAACAATATAGCGCCGATCTGTTTTGCCTTCCTTCCTGCCACTCTGTCCCTAGGGAAACGTTCGTGTTTATGATGTCATGGACCTCCAACTAAGGGTTGATCCTGGGGACTCCCTTTGGATCGTGCCTGCTTTCTGGCTGAAGATGCGTGGTTTTCTCTGCCAGCCAGAGGCACAGAGCCGAGCCGAGCCGTGCGGTGCCAGGCGGCGGTCACTAGATGGCACCACGCGACCGGGCTGGGAGCTGCGAAGTGGAGGCCGCCCCGGAGCTCCCCTTCCCGCTGCTCCGCTTCGCCGCGCCGCTTTGTCCCGGCTCGGAGCAGAATGGGGCTTGTTACAATGATGTCTAACAACGGGGGCATCTTCGGAAGAAATATGCTGTTCCTGCGTACGCTTGTGGCAGGACATCAAGAACTTCCAACAGAACGAAAGCAGCCTTCTGTCCTTTACGCGTCTAACAAAGGGGTGATGCTGGCAGCACCTGGGTCAGACTGCTTTAGGCAGTTTACTTAAATATCATTCAGAAGATATAATGTGAAAAGCCAGAGAGGATATTTGCACTGTCAAAACATTTTCTTGCTTGCAAGGGGAAATGATTTTAAACTGAAACAGGGGAGGTTTAGATTAAATACTAGGAGGAAGTTTTTCACACAGGGGGTGGTGACACACTGGAACAGGTTGCCCAAGGAGGTTGTGGATGCCCCATACCTGGAGGCATTCAAGGCCAGGCTGGATGTGGCTCTGGACAGTCTGGTCTGGTGGTTGGCAACCCTGTCCAAGGTGGGGGAGTCAAAACTAGATGATCATTGTGGTTCTTTTCAACCCAGGCCATTCTATGATTCTATGATTTGATAGTCTGTATAGCCTCTGATATATAGCCCTGCTGTATAGCCCCTTTACTTTGGATCAGGAGCACTCATGTGACCTTACAGTACTTCGGTTCATATCATGGAGTAATCTCACAGGGCATGAATTGGACTTTTTAGAGTGAGATCAAGAAGTCTTTCTGGAAGAAGTACAGAAGAAACATTCACCAAACACACAGTTTCTGTTAAGTTTTAGACCTCAGAAGAACACTGGAAGCTGAAGCACTTCCCTGACCAAGCTGGGAATGTTGAGCTCTTTTCTCAAACTTACACTTTACACGTCCACCCTGTCAGGCTGTGATATGCACTAAGTTGGACACAGCCTAAATTGCCTCTGGTGTCAGCTGAGAAGGATGTAAGGAAAACCCATGGGAGGGAACAAAATGTTTGTAGTTTAGGTACCTGCATTTGCCTCAACTATGTGATATGGATAAGACCAGTAGTGCTGAAAGGCTTCTGTTTTCCATTCACACAGAATCACAGAATTATTGAATCGCCAAGGTTGGAAAAAATCATCCAGTCCAACTGTTCACCTACCACCAGTATGTCCCCACTAAACAATGTTGCTTAGTACTGCATCTAAACATTTCTTGAGCACCTCCATGGGCAGCGGCTCCACCACCTCCCTGGGCAGCCCATTCCAGCACTCAGTCACTCTTTTGGAGAAGAAATTTTCCGAATATCCAATCTGAACCTCCCAACATACATCTTGCTGATAATCTTGGGCTTCTTGCTGACTGTACTGTTTGTTTGGTACTACTGCCTGTTCAGGGAACATGCTCATAAAATACATTTTTCCCTTCTTTGTTTCACTCTTAACATGGTCTCAGGCTTTCCGCAGATCTGGGCAGGTGTTTCTGTACACGTTTTCTGAGTTATGTCAATTTTGAAGGGTTTTTTTTTCCATTGCAGTCTTCATGATTCCCTTTTTAAGTTCAAACCAAAGACTGTGGGGAGCCATTAAGAAATTAGTTCACATACCTCTTATTTTGAAAAGCAATCTCGGAACACGGAGTTCTTGATGACTGTGGTGCCTTCATTCTGCAAGCTGATGTCACTTACTAACTGAATTTTTGATACACCTTCAAATATGATATTTCTGAAAGTGAAATTTTTGTTGCTGGGTAGAAGAGAGTTAATAAGCCTTTACATATTTAAAGACATATGCTTTCTATATTCATAAGAAATTGTATTCAGTGGCACATAGATATAGGCGGTAAATGCTATGAAGAATCCGGCAGCTTGGTGAGTGGGCATCTAGCACCTCCTTTGTAGAGCATATTTCAGAATCACTGCTAAATAATTTGCAGTAATTTGTGAAGCTCAAAATCCTGGAAGCAGGAACTACCAAATTTGGGTGTCCTGCATTCCATCTACTCCTGCTTTCTGGGTTAGCTGCTGCAATCAGGGGTAAGAAAAGTCTTTCACGTCATCTTATGCTGCCATGTAACAAATCATGCTTCCTGGACACCCATAATGACATATTCTAATTCCTCTATGTGATTTTTTTTTTTTTTTTTTTTTTTTTTTTTTTTGTACTATATCTACCAATACAGGCTTTGGGTGAAATATTCTGTTTTTAAGGAAAGAAATGTAATAAGCACTTTGGAAATATAGTATTTTAGCAAGATTTCAACAAGATTTCATCTGTGCCAATAATAATAATAATAAAAATGCTGTTGAATTTAACCCTGTTTTCTATGATCCGACAGATAACAGAATATTTTTATTGAGATGTAAATGAAAGAGTTCTCCTAGGTAGGTATTTTGAAGGACTGCAGTAAACTCGGGAGTAAAATTTTCTTTAGGTGTGGGTTTGAGCTGATAGAAAATGAATAAAAATACACCTTTTTTTTTTTTTTTAAATACTTTGTTTTTAGTGATATAAATTGCAAATGAAATCTAAGCCTCTAAACATAATTTCTATAAATTACGGATACATTATAGAGAGTTTGTTTTAAAATAATTTATTGTATTTTATTTTCAGAGATGAGTTGAAGGAAATATGTCAAAGACAAGTTGTTTCGGCACATCTTAATCTCCTGGTATCTTTGAGATTATTCCGGTGGTTTTGTGGGTCTTTTCAGTGTGATCTTTGAGAATGCTAATTAATTTCAAGGTAGCTGTGTGTGTGATATGCTTTGACATACAGAGCAAATTAATAATATAAAAATCTTTGTAAAAGAACTTTTAGAACAATTTGTAGTTCATTCCAGATGTCAGTTGACTGAGTAATTTATCACACCTGTGTAACTGAAATGTAATAGCTTCTGCTAGCTTGCCATGCTGCTTATGGATATGACTGACACAATTTACGTCTTTTTTGTTATGTGCATAATCTGAAAAATTCACTCCTTGTTGCAGGAAATAAGGAGTTTCACAAGTGAATGTGTTTTAATCATCTGAAACATATAGATCAAACACTATTTGATTTGTTTCAACCAGGAAGAGACTTAATTCCTCTAAAGGAAGTGCTATGAATACAAGACCAAGAAAATTGGTTTTGGTCTATCAGTAGATGCAGATATCACATTGCCAAGGGAGTCTTAAAAGGAAGAAATATGGCTCTGTTAGCTTTTACACTGTTCTGAAAGATCTACCATGCCCAGGGGTCTAGAGTGTTTCTTCCTGTATGTTTGCACTCAGTGTAATGGGTCCAAATCTTACAGTTTTCAGACCCTTCTGGAGAAGGGGGTAAGGGAAACTGGAGATTAACTTTGCCCGACTTTAGTGCCGAGATACATCCAGACTGATTTAGAGCTCCTTCAGAGCAGGTAAAGAGATACAGGCACCTCTGTGAGCAGGTTCATCCCCAAAAGTCGGGTATTTCTCATAGGGAACCAAGCTTAAGTAAGTACAATCTCTCTGTCCCTTCATGCAAATAAAAGCAAACTATACAATGGAGTAGAAGGTTTTTTATATATCAGCAAAATGACTGGATTTCACAACAACGTTGCAAGTTATGACACCAAGCATTTTTAACATTTTCCTAGTTTTACAGGAAGTACCATTTTTTTGTTTCACCCTTCCCTCAGCATTAGGCATCTTGGGAGTTCACATCCATAGCACTTGTTGCAATACGGTGGTTAGTACTAGAATACTGGCTAGTGAGAATATTTCCAGCTCTCCACTGCTAACTAGAGCTCCTTCATCCCTTTTATCTCTGAGAAAGAATTAGCCATAAGGGTTAATGAATGTGGGACTTGTCAAACTAGGTTAAGTGCAGTGACCACTCTGGTGTGTAAGGAAATAAGTTACAGATTTGGTTCTTACCTGCCTTCTTTCAGCTGCAACTTTACTCCCAACTACTACAGAAGCTGAACTGTGATGGAATGCATCCTATGCTCCCCTTCTCCTTCTCCTCCTTCTCCCTCTACTTTTCCTCCTTCTTCTCCCTCTTCCTCTCCTTTTCATCTTTCTTCTTTTTTGAAGGTTGTTTATCCATCCAAGTTCAGTAGACAGGAGGTCAATATGCTTATGCATATAAAGCCTGGAAGGGCAGAGCCCTGGCCTTGGAGTGCCTCTTTGGAGTGTCTGAGATTAAGAAGAACAGTTACACTGAGTGCTCAGGCTATTTCATGATTCATTTTCCTCTTTCTTATAGGAAGCATTTGTCACTGTTATCCTATTTACTCATGCTATGATAAATTACTGGACTTTCAGAGAGACTGTGATGTTTCTCATCAGTAGCCAGTGGGGAGTTGGTGACCCACAAGGCATCACAGCCTATATGTGATCTATAAGCTGACCACAGACAAAACTTAGGCATATGTTCCCATGCACAGAAGCAAAGGGTCAATATAAGGAAAGCAAGAGTAATGTTATAATTGCTGTTCAATTTATACTGGATTTTACATGAAACTGAACTCATCACCATCTTATAAGTCAGTCTGTCTTATGTTTTCTCCTCAAAAAGACTGCTCTCTAAAGTGTGCAAGTAGGCCCTGGGCAGAAGTATAGTAAATCTGTAGTGCTTATAAACCCGTATGTTCTCATTATAGTCGATGGACAGATTTTAGTGTTGCCAGTTGAGATTATCCAGACATTGTTGATACAAGGGATAGCTACATCTCTGGCTCTGATGCCTCCATCCAAGTGAAGTTTGCCAGCACCACATTAAAGCTGAGTAACATCTTTCTTTCTGATTGGGGATCTTCAATCTATCTCTGAGGTTTCTGTCATCAAGGTAACTGAGAATATTTTTCTTTCCTGTCTATCTGAGACAAAATGGAGAGATTATATCCATAGTCCACAGGCAGGCTGTGGTTAGCTCATGTAGCTCTAGACAGCTTTTATCATGTTTACATCTTCCTGCAGGTTGGCTGAGGTCAGTAGAGACAGATACAGCTACAAGAACGCAAACTTTGTGCTTCACAGCAAAGACAATTTTAAAGCAATCTTCATTCCTTATGACAATCTCTGTATTTGCTGAAGTTATAATGTTGCAGGATTCTTGTTAGATGGAACATGATTGATAGTTTTGATAACAGACTTGAAAATATGCCTGATGTAACCCAACTCTTCTGCGCTGTTCTGACTGGAACTGTGTTCTATGGTTCTAAGAACTAATTTGCTTATTTATTGTAACAGCCCATTTAAGAGAATTTTAATCTATAGCAGTCTTTATGGCAATTTTTGGTTTCACATGTGTAGGAGGAATGTTGGATTGACATCACCTTCAAAATATCTAGTTTGGGATTTTTACTGGTGTGTTAGTAGAAGTGCTGCTTTCACAGTCTACTTTTGTAGCAGTGCCACAAACTAAATGCAGTTTCTCAAGAGATGGGAGTTTGCCAAATGCTCATAGTGAGAGAGGCTACACAAATAGCTGCAACATGGCGCACAATAGCACATTCCTTTTCTCACTGCTGAAGAAGAAGAGGTTGTGTTGTCTTTGAGAAAATCTCAATAGCAAGGCTCGGAAGGAGCAAGATGGAAATTCTGCAGGGGCAGAACTGACCTGGGTGTCTCTGCTGGGGTTGGTCTGACATCTGGGCTGCTCTGCTTTGGAAGGGGAGCTTAGTAAGAAGGAGTGGAGGTGGGCAGGGGAAGAGATGTCTTTTGCTCTCTTATGCATGGACATATGGGTATTTGGATGTGTAACCTCCCCTCCAATAACATATGATAAATGTTATTTCTCTTTTTATACAAATTTTGAAAGCATGAATTTTGAAATCTCCATTTTTTCTGCAAAACTTTATTTCTAACCAGTTCCGCTTTATTAAGAAAATAAAGAGCTAAACACTTTGTGGAATGCCTTAAGCACAGCATAGCCAGGCAATCACATGATTGTCCTGTTACTTTTTGCATTGGTGCAGTCTCACATATACTGCATGCCATCCTTTTCTCCACAATATAAAAATGATGTTAAGGTCATTGAAGGCATCCAGAGGAGGGCAACAAAAGTGGTAGCAGGGCTGGAAATGTTGTGTGAGAGAGGCTAGGGTGTCCACTCTGGAGAACAGGAGGCCGAGAGTTGACCTCACTGCTCTCTGCAGCTCCTGAGAGGGAAGAAAGGGAAGGTGCCAGGCTCTGCTCCTGGGAACCATTGGTAGGATGGGAATGGCAAAGAGCAGCACCAGGGAAGGATCAGACTGGGCATTAGGAAACATTTCTTTACCTTGAGGGTGATCAAACACCCTCAATAGAATTCCTAAAGAAATGGTTGATGCCCCACACCTGTCACTATTCAAGAGGACTCATTACTATGCTTTAATTTTTGTTATCCCTGAAGCAGTCTGGCAGTTGGATCTTTGTATATCTTTTCCAACTATTCTATCCCATTCCATTCCGTTCCGTTCCATTCCATTCCATTCCATTCCATTCCATTCCATTCCATTCCATTCCATTCCATTCCACTCTGCTCTGCTCTATATACATTAAATACACCAGGGATGCACCTAAGATCACCACGGCCATTATAAAACTGAAAATCCAAAGAGAGGATAAATCCCTCTTGTGTGGCAAGTGCAGCTGATTGGATTTACATGCCACACGCATTTAGATCATCTTCTTCCTCTGAGTTCTTCTGGTGTAAGACTACTTTTCAGGACATCTGTCAAATTATGCTACTGAGAAACAATTCAGAGCTTACAGATGGTCCCCTAGACTTTTATAAAATGTGACCAGTGATCAAGGTCTGCTATTGTTCCTATAGATCCTGTGACATTGTTGGCTTTTTTCCCTGTCACCTCTCTCTATTTCCTGTTGCTTATTCACTGTGCTTTTCCTTCAACTGTGCAAATACAGCACGTGAAGGTACTATTTGCTGAACTGTGTGAGGAGAACAGGTTTCACAACAGTCTTGCAAGGAGATTCACACTAAAGCTCCACGGCTGAAAGAGCAGTGGGAGAGCATGAGTTCATGGCCAGGAACACTGACAGGGAAAGTGGAAATGCCCTTGCTAAAGCCACTGTCTGTTTCTGCACTAGCTTTGTTGTACCACAGCTGAAAGTCCTTGATTGCAGAATTCGCCCAATTCTTGAGTTTAACATGCATGATTTTTGCAGAGGAAGAGGAGATGTGATGAGAGTGTTACAGGAACACTTTGTTTATATTCAGATAGCCTTGTCTGATTGAGTCTGTGGAAAGGGAGCTCACTCCCTCCTTGAGAGTTTATGTGGTTTATGCTTTGTACACATACAAACACAGACACACACACTCATGCTCATTTGCACATATCAGCTGTGATCAATCCCAACAAGTACTCACAATTCAATCATTGGTGCATCAAACATGAAGCCAAGTTGTTTGTTGCCATGGATATAACTGCTTGCCTAGAAGATTAGGTCAAGATTTCCAAAATAATTACTGATGGTGGATCCTCAGACATCGAGTTTATCATGGTGAACTTGATTTTCTGAAGTTGTGTTGCTGAAAATGAGATTTTCAAAACCATTTTAATCTTGGCTTACAAAAATTTACACCTTTCCATGTCCTATTTTTTTTCTTAGTAGTAAAAACTAAGCAATATGAAAAAGTATAAAAGCATCACTGCATTGCAGACACGTGTCAAATGTGATGGTTTATTAAGGAGTGTTTATTAACATTAAATTATAAGATTTATTCAGGAAGACACTTACCTTTAAGAATGTCCTTCTGTGCATGTTTAAGTACTTTCCTGAACAGAGAAGTTTTTCTAAACTGATTCAGCAACTAAAGAACTGGATTAGAAATAAATGTAAATATCGAGGATGTCTTCAGACTTCAGTAAGTTAAATATGTTGGAAGCACTTTATGTTTTGCCAAAGGAATAATGGAAGAAAGCATAGGACGAAGTATTCTGGAAGACTTTTTTCCTCTTATTTTGTAACTCCAGTACTATATAGCTTTTCCAGACATCTTCATTTTATTGGATGTGTTATAAATATGAGTCTATATCAGTGTGTATACAGATACATGTGACATTTAACATGACAAATGGAAATAAATAACCACATAGCATGATGCTGTAACCTGAAAAAGGGGGAGCTAGCAGGACAGTCTGATTGTATGATTGTACTTCCAAATATGCTTGATCAAGTTTCCCAGGACTTCCTCTCAGTCACACTAATAACAAAAGAGGGAACAATCACTGGCTATACAATTTCTCCCGGTGCTGTTCCATGAGAAATTTGAAAGTGGACTGTATGGCTCTAAACATTAAATACAAATTTAATTTACACGTAGCTGTAGCTAAATTGGGAGTGTTCTTCACGCTGAATATACAGATTTTCCCATTATTCCCATTCCAATCCCCAGAGCCCCTCTTACAATTCGGTTAGCAGCTCTGTTCCCTACAGAGCTCTTAAGCTCCATTTCTCTTCCGCACAGAATTTAGAAAGTATGAGATTTTGGATAATTGCCCATAGGTTAGACTATCCTGATTAAGCAGTCTCTGCCATCCCTACTTTGTTATACAGTTATACAGAAAAGTAGCAGAGCAGCAGATAGAATCTCATGAATTAGGTCCTGAAAATGTAACATTTGCAAGCTGCTCATCTGCCCTGCCAGAGATTGGCCCGTGTAAGTTTTTGTTCCACTTTATTATTAATTGCTTCCAGTGACAGAGCTTCTATAATGACCAGTACCACAGTTGCCACAGTTTTTTTATTCTGGGAACAGAGAAGCTTTAAATGGAACTTAAACAAGCTCCATTGTGCTGCCCACAGCCTGGCGTGGGGGACACAGCTTGATGGCTGTGTGAAACACATATGCATGATTATCCACTGCTGCCAACGTGGGCAGATCTCATGTGCTGTAGGGTGGTAGTCTGGACTGAGTGCTGGTACTGAAATGAGGCCTCACATGCAAGTTCTTATTCCTATGGTTTTCCACAGTGAGATGTCATCAGTTGGGAGATTATAGATACTGGTGAATTGAGATACTGGTTGTCTGGCAGTATTTTTGTTTGAGGCTGTTGAATTGGTTCTGCAGGCCTTGCAGAAATGGTAGTCAGTCCTGCTGTATCACATTCAGAGGAAGAAAAGTGGCTAAATATACTTCTTAAAATTGCTTTTTCTTGTTTCAGTAGTTGAGTATCCTTGTGGTATCATACTGAAATGATAAATTAGGATATTTTCCACCAGGCTGTGATTTTTCACAGACGATGAACTTTTCCAAATGCTTTTTAAAAACTGCAAAGTAAAGAGAGAATATAGATGACTTTTTTTTTTTTTTTTTTTTTTTTTTCTTCCCAGTGCTTTATTTTTCTGAAGCTGCTTGTTTGGGAGACTTTGGACAATTTTTGAGCATGTAGGATCCTCTATTTCACTAAACTTTCCCTTACTGTTAGGAAAAATGTAAGAAATTCATTAGTAGCTGCTTAACTACCTCTCCAGATGTCTTTTGGGTTGGTTTGTTCGGTTGGTTGGTTGGTAAGTTGGATTGTTGTGTTTTCCTCTAGAACCTTCAGAAAACATGAACCACTGGTATGATGGTCACTAACTCCTTTCCTTTGAAATCACTTTGTAAATGTGCCATCTCTCCTAGGAAAGAGAAATCCTGCAGGCAGCTCAGGTGTCCAAGCTCAACAGCATCTCATGAAGCAGTAGAGGGTTCATGTAACACAATTTGACTCCCTAGCTGAGCAGCGTTGATGACTAAAATCCCACCCTGTCATTCTCTGCCAGGAAAGCCGTAGCTGCAAGTAGGACAGTTTCTAAAATTAAGAAAAGCATAGAGAGGCAAACAGAAGCAGAACAGGGAAACATCAGATTTCATATAGGGAGATTATGCAAATCTGTTATGCATTACATTGATTTGTGTTACATTAATTAATGTGTGTGTTGATGAGACAATACTTTAATGTTTCTGTATAATTCTAACAAATTCAAAGCCAGATTTCTCCCACTCATTCTACAATAATTATTTCAGAATTATTTAACACGATCGTCCAACCTTCTCTCAGATTTGTTATAACTTATCTTTGCAAATCCTTTATGAGAGTTGTTTCTGCATTTTCCTGTCTGGATTAACTTACTGCTCTCCTTTACTGTTCTTTCTCAATTCCGAGTCTTTCCGTTTTGCTCACTCCTCTGATGTACATAGGAAGAAAGAAGGACTTGTTTTCCTGTTCCGTAGAAGCCTTTCATAATCCCTCCATAAGGCTCCATAAGGGCAGACTTTGGCTTGAAATCACAGCTTCAGTGTTCAAGGTTTATCCCCATCTCCTTTCCCTTCATCTTTCTTCACGTGGGTTAAGGAAAGATATGTTGTGGTCCAGAATCCAACCTATGTGTGAACAGACACAGCTTTCTCTAATATGCTCAGTAGATGTTTCAGATTTCATAAAAAAACAGCTCTTTGAAGTCATTCTTTATTACTTGAAATCTTTTTGTGGGTCTTTCTTGTTGAACAGAATTGTCCTTACTTGATTGGTAGAGGTGCTTGAGTAATTCAGTGAGAACATGTGCACATGAAGATATAAAAATGTGGGGATTTTTGTGCTTACTTACCAAGTGTTAATATTTGCTGGAAATGAACTTGCTTATAAAAATGTCTTAAGCTCAACATAAAAGGATGATGATACACAACTGAAGAAAATGTATTAAAAATAAAAAACAAAAGCAAGCAAACAAACAAAAAATAAAACAACAAACCAAAATACTTTAATGCAATTTTCACAGTCCTGTTGCTCTTTGCATCACTTCTGTGCTTCTCTGTATTGCAGTGCAATCTTCTGAAACTGGAGAATTATTTCTCTTGATTTAATTTTGTATAATATCTCAGTCCTCCTGTCTACTCAGGATCGGTCGCATTCGTTCAAATAAAGTGAGCTTCTATACTCCTGTTATGTTCCAGGCACTTTTGCTGTTTCCAGTTGGATTGACTTGGGCAGTCTTCCTTCTTTTCTCCTTCACTCCCACTCATGAGCCATAGAACAGTCATGTGGAGGCTCATGTGCTGCGTCTGGACACAGAGTCATGTTTGTAGACAGAGAAGGTAAAAGCAGTGAAGAGCATTCAGTTCTAACCACTCATGTTCCTGCATTTGTGATTTCCTCAAACTTTTGCTTCAATAGATGTCTTCTATTCCAGTGTTTGCTTTGCCTCAAAAATTGACGGAAAATAAAAATATTTTAACACAAATACTGCTATATATTGTTGAAGATCATTTATGATGTAGCATGCCTGCATGAACCAGTGATTATCTGAAAATACATTAATATAATAAAGTTGATATTAGGTGTATAATTTATTTGTATGTATTTTTGGAACTTATATATGCCTATGTTCAAATGATCATGCAAACAAAATCCAGTACATCTGAGCTCAAATGCACATTTAATTGTGAATGTCTGGCAGTTGAATTCTTTGCCTCTATGCGGTCAGCAGAAAATAAAAATAGCCAAAGTTCTTCTCTCAGCCCACATAATTTACCAAAGAAAAAGAGGCTTTGTGTTTTCCTTGTCTCCTTGTTTAAAATCACAAAAGTTAATAAAGCTTTTGAATCCCTTGATTTGGAGAACGTTAAGTGAGAATTTCTTTCCAGCAACGATAAACAAATCGCCACACAGTCCAATTTTGTGTTCCTGTAAGCTTCCCATATTTTTTACGTATTTAAGCCTGTATCAATATACAGATTATGCATCACAAGTGAAGGAAAACTTGAAAGAACAGAAACTTATTTGTGTAGTAGTGGATTTGAGGTTTTGTAACAATTTTTTTGGTATGAAAGAAAATGGTGATTCATTGAAATAAAAAAGGAGTACATTTTGGTAAATGACCCAACTCAAAAGTACTTCAAATGAGTGGATTCAAATACTTATTGTAAACAGTTCCTTTTATTTGAAAACAACTCTTTTCCCTTCCCTCCTCCTCTTTCTTCTTTGCCTTGTTTCTCTCTCATATTCTTGTTCTCTTGCTCTTGGTCATCTACTTTCTCTCATTCCCTCTTTCAAACTAACCTTTTATTTTAGAATGTTCTCTTTTTTTTTTTTTTTTTTTTTTTGGTATTTCAGTTTGTTAGAAAAAAAAAAAATCATCTACTGCATAATCTTCAGTAAATGAATTCAGTTACTCCCACTGCAAGTCAGTGTTCCCCACCTTCACTAGTCTTATGAGTGTACATGAATTTACTTCCCTTTATGCTTGGATTACATCATTTATTTCCAAGCCAGCGTCTGTGCTTCCACACTGAAGCACAACCATTTCTTTGCCTAATCTTCCTTCTTCTTAGACACTTCGAAACAGCCATCACACCTCCACCTTTGACTTCATTTTGCTGAGCCAATGCACCAGCTTCTGACCACCTTACAGACAGGAGGTTCCTATTTCTCTTTGCTGTCTTGGCAACCCTTTTCCTGACTATGACTGCACATACTATTCCCAGTGAAGCCTTGCTTGCACCTAAGGTTATAACATAAAATAATTTCCCATAATAACAGCTCACTGGCCTTTTTTTTCTTTCTTTCTTTCTTTTTTTTTTTTTTCCTTCTCTAGGTGGATATCATATGCTGATACTATGCAATCAAATCAAATGCCAAAATACTTTCCACCTACTTCCCCCGGCCACTGCAGTCCTAACTTATAACATGAAATAATCTCTTTTTAACTCCAGGCTGTGATCTTCCACATCCTTATGTGACATCTCATTCCATTTCTACTGTTCTCAATCCTTGAAATCATTATGTCCCTTTTTAGGTAATTTTCGAAAAGTCTGACATTTTTCACAGACCTTGAAAAGTGTTTGGGGACCATTTCTGCTATTGTTGAACACTTTGTCTTATAATACAGAATGAATTCTCTGTTTTGCACACATATAGCATTAGATGATATTTAATTGACTGCAGTATATGAATACCCATGACAGGTACCCATGACCTGTGCAATTTGTTTGATACGTATGAACATTCAGCTCAAGTGTTTGCTGTATCCTGTCTATCTGTCCACTCACCCCACTGCACAATTTTGGGGCCTGAACAAGATGGGGCCTGCAATGCATGCTGCAGAGCCAGCCAGAACCGAGGCTTCATGCAAAGAAGGAAAGAATTCCTTTCCAAATGTGTATTACATCCTATGCACTTCAAATCTTCATCCTGCGTGCTTAAACCTTGCTCCTGGCCTTGAGGGTCTTGCGAAAATGTCAAGCATGCTAAAATTGAGTTTGTGAAGATGTAAATGCAGAAGATCTATCTGAATAAACACATACACTATTTCAATTTTATACTGATGGTGATAAACTAAACTTTCTTCTTTTTCCCCGTTAATTTAGAAGACTGGGATTTCTAAGTATTGCAAAAATACCTGTGACCTGTAAACTATGCATGCTTTCACTGATTTGACTAAGGGAGGTAATCTGACATTTTAACTGATTGATATTGAGCCAAAGAAATACAAAGAAGAAAAACTTTGGATTCTTTCTTTTTCTCTCTTTCTCTCTTTCTCTCTTTCTCTCTTTCTCTCTTTCTCTCTTTCTCTCTCTCTCTCTTTCTTTCTTTCTCTCTCTCTCTCTCTCTTTCTTTCTTTCTTTCTTTCTTTCTTTCTTTCTTTCTTTCTTTCTTTCTATTTCTGGCACTTTTTTTTAAGCAAATGATTTATTCTATCTTCAGAGTCCTGTACAGAACAGAAATGAAGAACTACAAAAATCCTTAAAATAGGTCAACATCTTACTAATTATGGCTTTAATTAGCAACAGACTTTTAAAGTTATTATTTTTTTAATTCACCATGTTTAATAAGTCAGAGATATCCCAATTTTCTTAATCTTAAATCCATTAAAACCCAACTGCCAGATTACCTGACAGGGTATATGGTAAAAAAATTAAAGAATGTTCTTTCAGTTTACTGTCAAAGCTGCTCTTTTCATTTTATCCATGAATATCTGTAGACAAAAAGTATATAATCCAAAGAAAGAACAAATAACAACAACAGTAAATGGGTTTGAAAAATAATGGTGTAAATGTAGGAATATTTTAATGTGATCTGTGCAGTGTTCACTGAAAAGTATTCCCTCACTTGATTGTCCTATGCTTACGATGCATAGTACTAAATCAAAGCATAACTCTTTAGATGGCTAAAATACATTCAGCATCTCTAACAGATCAGGTTAGTGAGATTTGGATGTTGTAAGGGGTGAGTTTTATGTTTGGAAAAGACCAAACAGTTCCTTTGTACAAAAATGTCATAAAATGGCACATAACCATTGTGTGCTTTAAAATTCCTAGTAGAGAAGACCAGTGTTTGATTATTCCCTGTTCCAGGCACTGTAAAGAGATATCTTTAAAGAACTCCACAGTTGTCTGGTGGGATTGTTAAGAAACAAATGCTGTTGCCTTGCTTACTAACCCTGTTACCAGCTGAATTATAATCAATTTACGAGTACACAGTTTGACGCTGTAAACAGAATGTTTCATCTTGTATTTTCTCGTACAGAATGCTTACATAAAATATGCTATTGACTCAAATAACAACCTTAGATTAGATTTTAACTACTTTTGGCTAAGTAATAAGTGCGTATTTAAGTTAAAATTGTTTAACACTCAACCTGTACTTTCTCTGCCTAATGAACAGAATTACGTTAATACAGTGAATTATAAGCTAACCGAAGCATGAAAAGTACATGAAATTAATTTCATTATTTCCAGGTGTTAAAGGTAAATCAAACGGTCCTTCAGTTATGCTTTATCATAGCAGTGTATTTCAGATTTGGTATCTTTCCCTTGTTTTGCAGGGCTTCTCCTGAGCAGTCATATTCTTTTAGCACTACTTCAGGCGAGCAAATACTTAACATTAAGAAACACTGTACTCTATTCCCACCATGCTATTTAGCAATGGCTGATTAAAAGAAAATTAATTCACTTTAGAGTGCAAATTACTATCTGCTATTATATCTTACTCCTTAGTTATTGTGGTAATTCATCAGCATCAACGGAGCTAAATAATACAAAAGAAATGAAAAGAGGTTTGTGCAGAGTGTGGAAATGAATCTCATGTCATACCTTCCTAGTTGGCTCATACATTGTCCCACTGTGGTTTTGTGCACCAAGCCTTGGGGTGCTGGACATGGTGCTTCAGGTCTACATCTCTTGGTGCAGATGCTGTGGAAGGTGCTGCTCCCAGAGCAGGCTGTGGTCACGCAGGCAGTGGGAGAGTGCTTGTCCTGAGGAGGGCTTGCTTTGCTCACTGCCTCACTTACCTGGGCTCAGCAGCTTGTACAGCTACGTGTTTTGTAACTGCTGCTTTGAATACAGGAGGACAGGTGAAATAAAATGAAACGTAGGCATTTAATTAGACTGATTCATAAGCCCGGTTAAAGGCTTCGTTTTAACTTTCTGAAGAGAGCCCTTCTCTGCAACTGGGCAATATAACTTGGCACTGCCTCTTACAGTAAGAGGACCACAGGTCTCTGGATAACAGTGATGCCCTAGATTACCTCAGCAGCCCTACTAGGCAAGCAGCAGACCATTGCCCTTCATATTTTTGTCTCACAGCCCGTATTTTACAGCACCGAATGTGCCTGACAGGCATAGCTTTGATTTCCAAAGGAGAACCATGAAAAGATGCCCCGCTTTGCATTGCAAAACGCTCGAAGGCGCTCCAACTCCACCGCAGAGAGAGCGCGGGGCACCGCGTTGCGCTGCGCTGTGCTGCGCAGTGCTGGGCTGTGCTGCGGCGTGCGCCCACCGCAGCCGCCAGGGGGCCCCACAATGGCGGGCGGCGGAGCGCCGTGCCCCGCAGCGCCCCATCCGCTCCAAAGGGCAGAGCCCGGCCGCCCTCCGCTCCCGTGGCTCCGGAGGAGCTTCTCTTCAGAAAGAAAAAATGGGGAGAATTGAAAGGAATGAGGGTCTTGAGGTTTCTTACTGCAAAGGGGGCTCACCGTGGGAAGCCACGATGGGGTTAGTGTCGGAAATCAGGCTGCCCACAGGAAAAGCTGATGAGAGCAGGGCTTTCGTTCCTTTCTGGAAGGAGGAAGGAAAGTGGTTAATGTTAAATACTGGTCGCTTTCAGCGGCTGCCACCAGAACCTCACTGTTCCTGCTGCTGCAATATGACATCAAAGCGAGAAATGGACAGTGGCATTACCCAGGTTTCTGCTAGATCAGACCTTAAATTGCATCCATTTTTCATGTGCTACATCATCAACACCACCATTATTATTGCTGCTGCAAGTGAGAAAGTGTCAATGTTCCATGTCTTTGGAAATTTTACAGAAGAAGGCTCCGTCTTAAAAAAAAAAAAAAAAAAAAAAAAAGAAAAAAGACCTCAGTTTCTTTCCAAGCCTGAAGAAATATTTTAAAGCATACACTGGGAGACTACAGTGGCAGTTTCATGTACATATTTATATCTCTTTTGCTATGGTACTGTATATTATTTATAACGAATCTTTAGCTTCTGTTTGCAAGAAAAATAAGTGAGTTATGATGGGCACAGTGCCTTGATGCATGAGAAAGCAACTAAGCTTTGCAATCCTACAGTTTAACTGGACATTTCAGTTCACACACGGGGCTGAAAACCCTCCCCACTCTCTGCCTGTGCAAGGGGCAATCTGGTCTGCAGCTCTTTCTGGCTCATGCACAAAGCAAGGGAAGATGATCTTTGCTCTGCTCCTCGCTCAGCCCCTCTGAGAACTTATGAGGCTGTAGGTCTTACAAAATAAACAAGAAGTGCTGAGAAGTTTAGTGTTACAATCTAAACCTGCATAAACACACACGGATGTGCAAATCTGTGCACACAGGGGTCTGTACACATACAGAGACCTCTAAACATAAAATGAGAACCACTCTGTGGAATGGCAGGAGCAGGCAGTGCATGGGGAGAGATTTGATCCCAATTTGCTGAGCTGGATACAGAGTATCTCATGTGCCTCCTCTGTCAGCTGGCCCACACAAGGACAATTCAAAGGTGAGTGGAAGAGAGAGATGCCAAGGAACAGACAGGGACTGTGCCCTTCATACCCTTTCTGAGAAGATGACCATTCCAGTCTGCACTCTAATCTTTGGCAAAAAAATAGAACTGTGATCACTGCTCTTCGCTGAGCACAAGAAGAGATAAGGCAACGACTACAACCCCGAGCGGATAGCACTGCTATTATTATTGCTCTTGTTATTACTGTTACAGGGTTGGTTTGCCTTATCTGGTCTTTGAAGGCATCCCTGATCTTGCCTGCAGTGCCGCCGGTCGGGAGAGGGCAGCTCAGAACGGGGCCGCCGGGGTGCCGTGCGCCGCCTGGCGATGGCCGGGACAGGAGCGCGACTGACAGCGGGACGGAGCCCCTGAGGGACCTGCTTCCATCCCGGCTATTTCTCCGCCGGGCCGGAGGCGGACTTGCCGGGAGGGATGCTCTGGGTTACGCACCCGTAGACCCCATAGGGGCAGGCACACAGGGCCGACCCGCTTCTCAGCCCTTCTCACAGCCGCGCCCTGCCCGGTCCGGATCCCCGCTTTCCTTCCGCGCCCGCCCCGCCGGAGGACGCTCTCCTCTCGAGACGGAGCCGCGCAGCCGGGCGCCTCCGCCAGCACCAGGGACAGCGCCGGCAGCCGCCCCTCCCGGCCCGGCCCGGCCCCGCCACTCCTTTGTTCGGACCCCGCGGAACAAAGGCGCCGCCGCCGACGGAGCCCCGCGGCTTCTCCCCTCCCAGCACCCTCCGCTCACCGCACCTCCGCGGCCCCGCTGCCGCCGCCTCCTCCAACGGAGCCGTGTCTCCGCTGCCCCGGCCGCGCATGCACTGCCCCCCACTCGCGCCTCAGTGCCGCCGCCGCCGCCCCCCCGCTTCCCGCCGCCAGCCTCCCCCGAGCCCTCGCCATCACGCACCGCTCCGGCCCTGCGCACACACAGCCATCCTGCAGCGCTCCGCTCTCCCCTCGCCGTGCCCACACCGCGCGGTGCTCCCGCCGCCCCTGGGGACGCAAACGCCGCCCGCAGCTCTGTCCCGCACGCAGCTCCGCGGCCCCTCGATCCCGCATTCCTCGTCCTCCGCGCTGAGCGCGCCGCGGAGCCCCGCGGACACCTCTAGCTGCCGCCGGGGCGATGCGCAAAGAACGATCCTCGCGGTGATTAATAGCAGAAAAAAATGTATTTATTTCCCATTAAGCGACGTTACATGGCTTAGCCCAGGAAAGCGAGAGGTCGGGACGCACTGCCTCGCAAATCACCGCCGCCACCGTTCCGCTTCGGTGCTCTGCAGAGCCGCCTTATCTCTGCCGGGAGCGCCCGTGTCTGCCGCCCCTTCGGCCGCGCGTCCCGTAGAGGTGAGTACAGGCTCCGAGCCTGTCACTGCTCTTTTTTTTCCCCTCTCCTTTCTGATTCGAGACAGACTGCTATTGCTTTTATTGGTAGCGTTATGCTTAGCGAGTTCCTTAATGCCGCCTGGAGGATCCGCTCTTGGCATTCACCGCGTGCCTTAATTGTATGACATTAAATCAAGGTCCGCTGTGAACACGGAGAGGCAGAGCCTGGGAGCGCTCACGCGCCTTCTCTCTGTAAATAGAATGGCGACGTATCTCCGGGGGGGGGGGAAAAAATAAAAAAAAAAAAAAAAAAAAAAAAAAAACAAACAAAAAAAGGGGAAAAAAAAGAAAAAAAAAAAGGCGGTTCCCTTCCGCCGCGGTCCCATCCTGGGCTGGATGTAATTCGCTCTCCAATTTTTCTACTCGCCCATCTGCTGTTTGCAATGCCCAGGAAGCTGTTCGATAAGTACGAAATAGACTAAAAAGAAAAATCACAGAAATGAAGCGTGTGCAGATCGCGCACTCCCAGGCGGTAATTTCGTCCTCACTGGGCATCAGCGCCCCGACGGCTGTGGGCGCACAGCGGCCGCAGGGCCCGCTCGGCCAGGGAGAACCGCAGCCGGGGCGGACCGCTCCTCCCGGCCGGGGGCGGCGGGGAGAAGCAAAAGTCCGGGACGTGGCATCTCGCTTTGTAAAGAGGAAAAAAAAAAAAAAAAATTGTAACTCGCTCGCACCTGCCCTTTTCCCGGGAGGGTCGGGGCAGCCCATCTGGCCTGCCTACACCGAGCTGTGCGAGCGAGGAAATGAAGGATGAACTCATTAGAATAATAATAATAATAATTAGAAAAAAAAATTAAAAACCAGCCTACGCTTTGTATTCGTATTGTCACGGTTGCGGCCGTCCCTCAGCGCTCAGGACGGTACCGTTCTGCCCCTTGTGCCGCCGGCGCGCCGGGAGCACCGACCCGGCCGGACCCCCCGAACCGTGCGGGCTGACCTCGACTGCTGCCGGGGGCCTCGGGCCCGGGAGGGAGAGGGCTGCGCTGCGCTGGGCTCCGGCGGCGGCCTGGGCTTCCCGGGGGCTGTTCCGCCGCTTGCCGGGGCATCCGGAGGCGAGGCGGGCAGGAGGCTTAGGTCCCCCCTCCCTCGGCAGCGCGGCTCCTGCGTGCGGGCGCCTGGAAAAGAGACAAAGCGAGAGAATTAGAAAGGCAGGCGGGGAGGGACGGGCTCCGGGAGCCCGCACGCCGCGCGGTTGCCAATGACAAAAGGGAGAGGGGGGAGGCAGAGCAGGGGAAGGGCGGGGAGGGAAGGGGATGGGGAGGAAGGGAAGGGATGGAAAGGGAAGCGGAGGGGGGCCGCGGACTGACGCGGAACTAGGGCCGGCCAGCCCCCAGCCTCTGCGGCCGAGCAGGGAGAGGCGAAACGCCCATCACCGCAGAGCCGGGGCGGGCAGGCGCTCGGGGCTCTGCGGCGCGATGGGAACCGGCACGGGGAGAACTCCTGCCCGCCACTGCGGAAATATCCAGCCTACTCCCACCTCCCCCCCCCCCCCCCTCCCCCCAAGAAAAAAAAATAATGTATATATATGTATATATATATATATATATTAAAAGAGGAAAATGGATGAGAGTGGAATGGAATAAAAACCAACAACACAGCAGTTCCCTTTTCTTTCTCGGCTTGAGGAGCATGGAGTGCATGGGGAGAAATCCAAGTATCCAAACAACAACAAGCAAAAAAAAGAAATTATGATCCCTCTCCAAATATTTTTGTTTTTAAAGTAATAAAAAGGCAAATGGTCAAACCTGCCGAGGGCTAATTCGTCCTCCGCCCAACCGGAGCTGCAGTGCGCAGAGGAGGAGAGCCCCGTGAGCGGTTGTCGGGGGGTAAGAAGCGGTCCGGTCTCTCCCCCTCGCTTGCTGCTCCAGAATTAGGGATTAATGCCTCTCCAGCCAAACAAATAAGGCATCTGCCTTCAGTACAAGAGGATTACACGGGGCTGCTGACGTCACCAGCCAGGCAGATGTTGGCTCCCAAAGTCCCGATCATCTCCCGTGTCCTTGAAATCCGGCACAATCCCAGCCCCGCACCGCCCGGCCGGGTCCCCGCAAGGTCGAGGGGGACCCGCTCAGAGAGGACCCCACCAGGCCACTCTCTCCCCAAACGTCCTCTTGCACGATGGGGAGAGAAAGGTGTGAAAAGCCGAGCCCGGTGGAAAGTTCAACCCTCCCCTTTCTCTCTTGCTCTTCTCCCTCCCCCCCCACTCCGCCTTCCTCCCACCTCCCCAGCCTCAATGTCACATGAATCTGTACAGTCGGAGAGGAAGAGGAGTCCGCTCCCAGGCTCATCCAAAGGCCGCTCTCCCAAATCACCAATCCCTCCTCACTGCACCACTGCCACCCCCAGCCCTTGTGTGCCAACAGCCTTTGTGGGCTTTGTCCCCTCTGCGACACAGGCAGGTGCTGGGCAGCACAGCCCTACGCCCGCTCTGCGGCTCTGAAGTGCTGCGGTGCTCTGCAGAGCCTCGAGGTCGCTCAAGGCCTCCTCTCAGAGGGGCCTGTGGGAGGCACAGAAGTCGGTTTTTCTGTTCAAAGGCCCCCGTGTGCGTGTTTGTGCCATTCCTAAGTGGCCACAGAGCAAGTTGTCGTTCTCAGAGCTCAGCTCTGGTTTGGTGCTGGCAGATGCAGAGCTTTGGGATGAGCTGGAAGGGCAGCAAAGTGCATCTGAAAGGGGAGTCTGATTGGAAGCGTGAGCAAAATAAAAGAGAAATTTGCCTGAGAGCCTTGTCTGTCTGTTGCCTTTGCTGTGGCATAGAGTCCATGACTCATCACTGTCAGTCCCTTTGCATCAAACAATGGTCTCAATCATTTTGGTGCTGCAGAAAGGCAAACTTAATGATGTGACATAACAGGGCAGGATGAGGAAGAAGGGATCTCCACTACCTGGCCTCCTGTTGGGTTGACGTTGTTGTTGTTGTTGTTCAAAGGAGCCGCCTTATAGATCTGCTCCATATTATCCTTGTCTGTCAAAGTGGCATTTAATTTTTCCAATTGTGGAACTTGATCACTGCTGAAATCAATTTAATTTACACCACTGCCATTCAGCTTATCTGAGCAGTAGATTTATTTTTGCCTCGGAAAGGGTAAAAAAATAAAAAGCAGCAGAATGGAGAAATCTTTCTACTTCTTTTACGGGCAGTAAGAAGAGAAAGCGCTAGCGTGTAATAGAGCTTGCTCTCATGACGGAAGATTCTAAATGTCGTTTCTTCGGTCTTTTGTTCGGGAACTCTGGCAGTCACAAGGAAAAGAAGGCGAGGAGGGCGGCCCGGCGAGGCATCCCGCCGCCCTGTGCGTGCCCACAGCCCGGGTGACCCCTCGTTCCCGCGGGTGACAGCCGCTCCGCGCTCGCCGCGCGCCCGCGCTCTGTCCATGGTGCTGACCGGCGGGCGCTGCGAGGGCCGGCAGCTGCCGCCAAGGGCGACGGGACCGCTTCTGCTCTATGAGTAGTAATAAGCAAAGATATATGCCTTTATTCAGCACCTTGGAAGGGCAGGGGGCTGGAATCTGCCTTTGCTGGGGTATATTTGGCAGCTCCCTAGTTACAAAGTGCTTTTAATCACTGATGCCTGGGCAAGCCTACGTTACAAAGAAAAGTGGTTAATATCCGACAACGGTCTTAAAACCTCGGATTCTCAATTGTTTCCTTAAACGGATTAACGTACAAATTCAGAGGTGACTTTCGGTAAGCAGTATAGCCTCCAGGGTGACTTGAAACGTTGCATACTGTCTTTTCTTTGCAGATTACAACGGGAATAACTTGTCGACAATGGTTAAATATGTTCTAAAACCTCACAATAAATCTACACAACCTCTTTCCTAACCTAAAGCATCCTCCATCTACACAGCTGCGTGCATATGCACATACATACACTCTCATACATGTATATACATATATATAAAGTTTAAGTAATTTAATGCGTGAGTCAGATCCTCACTCCATGGTTCACAAGTCTTTTCTCTGATGAACTTCCCCCTCCCCTAGCTGGCTAACGTTTCTCTTTAGCATTTTATAGCAACGACAGTGCTTAGGTAATTATTTCTTCAGTGTCCCTTCTTCCCATAACCTGTCCCCATGAACTGAAGAACGTGGTAAGAGAAGCTCCAATTGCTGCTCCTATGAGAGAGGCTCTGCAGGCAGCGGCTGTAGGAACTGTGCAGCCGCCTTGCAAGGAGAAATCTGTGGGCTCTCTCAAACAGGAGGCATTACTGGCTGGGGAAAAGGCAGAGCTGCAGCCATTCACTCTTCGTGGTCTGGGAGACTTATTTCAAAAGAGCCCTGAGGTATTTAGGATTTGGGGGAAAACCCTTGTACCGGAAGAAAATGGCCTAAACACAATAGGACTCGCCATTTTCTCCTTCCAAAGCACAAAGCAGCTCCGCGGCTTCAGTACCACACAAAGAAAGCCCGGACCCTCTGAATTCTCTTACATTTTCCCCCACCGTTTCAAAAGCCTTTCCCTCTGCCCGATCCGCTTTCCCAGGAATGCTCACATATGTAAAGAAAGGAAGAAAGGAGGGGAGGGGGAGAAAAGCAGCTGGCTGAGGAGAGCGGAAGGCAGTTTTTATCTTGGTTATTTAAATCAAGTCCTGCCGGGTCCTGCTGTCACTTGTACGCACGAGGGAAAAAAACAAAATCTCAAAACCAAAAAATAAACCGCCCAATAAAACAAAATAAAAACAGCTGGAAAGATGCTTTGTCCACCGCATTCCTTCAAGTTGGGCGTGCTTATGTTGAAGCAAAGAGACTCAAGCAAGACCGCGCTGCCTGAGGATGCGTATGCATGCATGCAGGCGCACACAGACCCGTGCCAGAAAAATGCCTTTCCAGCCCAGCTAAGCTCACATGTTGATGTTGAAAATACCCGTGTCCCTAGCACCACCAAGACCCAACATTCCAGCACACTGCCTGCGATCGCAGGACTCCCGCAGCTCAGCTGCCTCCTGTCTTCTGCCTTTTGCCTCCCCGCTTCTACCTTCCTACCTCCCTATCTCCTGTCTCCTGCCTCTTTACCTCCTTACCTCCCTACCTCCCACCCTTGTCTTCTGCCTCCCTGCCTCCTGCTCCTGGCTCCGCTCTGCTCCGCTCTATGTGGGGCTGCTCTCCCTTTTTTGGATTTTGCCTTATTTAAGTAACTCGGCAGGAGGCTGATAAAGAGGCGATGATATTAAAAAGAGAGAGAACAACAAAGAAGCAAGCCAAACCTGAACAACTCAAACCCAAACTGTAACAGCCTCTCAGTAGCTCACAGAAATGCAGCAGGAGATTTGTACTTACAGTCAGAGCTAAACGAGTAATCCTCATCCCAGCATCCCAGCATGGTTGAGCTGAGCTTTTTCTTTCTCTCTCTCTCTCTCTCAATTTTTTTTTTTTTTTTTTTTTTTTTTGTCTATTTGATTTTAAGCACTTGTTTGTTCCCATTGTCCATGTCTCGGAGTGGATGCAAACAAAAGCAGCCCGTTAGAAGGAATAAAGCAGTGATTTCATTGTGTAAATGCAGGAAAGAGCCAAGACGCTGCGTTTCTCCCGATAGTTTCTGCTTGGGAAGCGGCAGCTCAGGAAAGCAGCACTGTGTGTGTCTCCCCCTCCTCTCTCCCTCTCTCTCACACGAACATGCATGCACATGCACGCGCACGCACACACACACACATACACATGCACACTTACTCTTCTCCTTCTCCTTCTCCTTCTTCATCTTTTTTTTTTTTTTTTTTTTTTTTTTTCCAAAAGAGGGCAGGTCATTCCCTGAATCCCAGTGAGTTAAGTCAGTTGCTTTCCTTCACATGCATCACAGCCTCCTTAGAGCTGCAGGCACAAAAGAGCATTTCGCTGCCTCCAATTTGTGCAGAAGGCCTGTCTTTTTTTTTTTTTTTTTCTTTTTTTCCTTTTTACTATAATTAAATCATGTATTTCACTCCATGTAAAAATGCCACATCCCCAGCTTTGACAACCGAACCACTAATTGTAACCTTTTAAATAAATTCCTGAACTTGCATGCTCGCTAAGACGGTTTGCAGAGTTTTCCACTGAATGGATGCCCCATGTTTCTCTGCTGGGCAGACCTGCACCCTGCAAAGGTCAACCTGTGCAACCCACAATTACTTTCCAGTGAAGTCCTGTATCAACAAAATCTCCCTGGAAGGATTACAGCCTTTCAAAATAAACCTTTAATCTTAAATACCCATACCAGAATGTCCCATTTCAACTGAATATGAGAGATTGTTTCAAAAAACAGTCTCACGCATATATATGGGATTCAGAGATGTGTGTCAACATGGTAGCACTCACTCCACCCATTGGTTGCTATGTTTTGTGTATTCTTTCTTCTGGGCAGCACAGGTGCTTCCATATATATGTACATATAGATACATATACATGAAAATATATATGCATCCCTGTATGACTGGGTGCTTCTTGTATCTGATGAATACATGGAGGGCCGGCAGTAGCCTGCCATGAGGCCAGTCCTGGTGATGGGAGCTGCGACTGAAGGAAAACAGCAGGACTGAGCAGGATGCTGGGTGCCACCCCTGGTCCTGCAGCCCCATAGGGGAGCATGGGGTGTGCAGGGCTGGGCCATGCCAACTCTGTGGTAACCTCAGCAGTACTTGGCACTTTCTTTCCATCCTTCTCATCTCCTAATTCCAGCTGCACTCGCTCAAATGGGTGGTAATCCGACTCTAGAGGAGATTAGGGAACCAGAGATAGCTGCATTTAGGATTACCGAAAGGAAATGAAGGAATCTAATCCACTCCTACCCCTTACATTACTGGGCTGCAGTAAGACCTCGTACCACCTTTTGGGATTTTAAACAAATGAAATCTCTTGGAGAAGGGGACAGAAAGAGACAGAAAGATGGAAAGTATGCTTACCCATTCCATGAGCCAAATGGCATAGAATAAGGTGAATTGCTAAGTGGTGGCAGTGAGGCTGCTCGCTTCTGCGTCCCAACAAGCAGTGCATCTGAATGGGCCTGAGGCCCACAGCTCCTCAGAGCTCTCCTCAGGACCAGGGGAAGTCCAGGCTGCAGATCCAAAAACTGAAGAAGCGATTTGGTAATGGTCTGAGCAACAATATCAACCCCACCCCCCAGAAAACTTGCTTGCTACAGTAGTAAAAATAAAGTCTTATTGCTTTTTCCTAGGTTCACTTTAAACCAATGAAAGAGGATACACTTTTCCTTCCAATGATGGACAAAAAGCATGCGACGGAAACAGCACTGAACTAAGTTAGTCCTGGGCCAGTTCTGTCCTTGGAAGGGCTGTGGTATGAGTAACAAGTAAAATAACAAAAACAAACAAACAACAACAACAACAAAACAACCGTGAAATATAAAGAGGTTTTCTGTTTGTCATTTCAGATACAACCTTCCTGTTCCCCAGACAATTTTTATATTTGAAGTACCAGACTGTCTAAACCTAGCCTCTCTAAATAATATTAATTTGAGTATGGTTAATTGTATTGAGCTCCTTCACAGACTGATTATCCTTGGTGCATTATCAGGGCAGCCTGAAATGCTCTTCGCTTGCAAGAAGAGAGCCTTAACGTGAGAAAAAAGTGGCTAGTCATCCTCGAGTAAGATTTTGTTTGGTAGAGTGAGTGTCACGATCCTTTGCAAGCCTGGAAGCAACGCGAATCAAACGCTTCGGTGGAAGACCGACGTCGACAGAGGCTCCATGTACAGCAGGCGCTAATTATTAAACCTCATTCCCTGATTTAGGACTCTATTTTCCTTAGCAAGCCTATCACCCTCACACAACGCAGCTCAGGATGTTTGTTCAAAGCTTATGAAAATGTAACTCAACTCATTGCTAGAAGTTGTTGCTAATTAGTTGATAATAAACTTCTCCGGCCAGGACACAAAAGTCTTTCAGAAGTGCAAGGTGTTCTTTGTTATGCCCTCACAAGGGGAATTAGCATATCAATCGAGCAGGGGAACAATAGAGCAGGGCGCTTCCCCCCCCACCCAACCCCCCCTCTTTTTTTCTTCCCTTTCTCCCCTTCCCAATGCTTTAAGTAGCTCTGGTGGCCATGAAAGTGAAAGCCGAGGCCGGCGTGTCCCCTCGCAGGGATGTTCAGGGCTCCCTCCGGCTGAGCCCCCGCGCTCATCGCACTAGTGGCTGCCGCCCGCTCCGAGCCCCCGGACCACCAGGCAGCCCACCCCTTGTCCCGCCGCCTTTACGACCCCTCCTCTGCGGCACTGACAAATGGAGAGGTTGGGGGCTCCAAGCCCCCGCCCTGCCTCCCCCTCCCCTTTCGCCGCCGATGAAAGAGTTTCAGCTTGAAAGCCCTTTGCAAATGGGTATTTTACAACGCCTCTTCCCCCTCTCAACTCCCCCCCCTTCCCCCCCCCGAGATAACTCTGCTGCCCAGCGTCCTTCATAAAAACTGTTGTTCCCCCTTCGGGTGCTCAGGCTTCTCGGTCTCCTCCCTCACCTCCTGCGCAGGTCTGAGCATCGGGAGAGCAGTGGGCCTGATGTGAGCAGTCACCTCTTAGACATTCCTGTAACTGAGGAGGAAGAAATTCTGAGCCATTTGACAGGAATTTGTCCTACTGATTGCAACTTCCCCCTGTTTATTATTACTATTATTATTTTTCAGTGCCCAGTAGATTCACAAGATGCACAGACTGCAAAAACAAGGCACAACCCAACACTCAAACCTCACCAGGCACAACCAGACCGCCCAGCTGCTTCGTGACATGTGAGTGGAGGCCACAGAGGAATGGAAACACGCACTATAATGGCCAGGGAATATGACTAAACTGAACTCTGCAATTCTGGGGCTCTGATCCACCTTGTTGTGTTCCCACCCAGACTGCCAATAATGCATAGGGTTGGAATGGGAATGGTGGCTCGGGCCCTACTGGTAAAACAGAGTGGTTGTGCATGGTGTTTGCCCTTCTTGGTGTCTACAGATGGACCCTTTGTTTGGGGAAGGGGCCAGGCTGCGAGCAGATAACAGCCAGGCTCACCTAATCAGGGCAGAAATAAACCTAGAGATTTCAGTCTTCTTTTTTTGGAAAGCAGCAGCACTTTTCAGCTGGCTCCCACTCAAAAGAGAGGATGCTTGAATATGGTTATTTTTAGGAACCGCACAGATACGTAGTGTGCATTAAAGCATAGTGATATGCTAAGAAATAAATTTCATTTCCACCCCCCCCCTCCCCAAATCACTAGGGAAGCAGTTCTCCAGGAAAAACGTGTTGTGTAATTAAAAAAATATAGAAAGAATTTATTAAGAGGAAATGTTTGTTTTCTAAGGTTTATTTAGAAAGTCTTGAGAGACGGGAATAAAACCCCAAATCCTAGGAGTTTTCTTGATATTCATTTAAGGGAAAAAAATGTTGAGGATGGTTGTTTCCCCAAATGCAAAACATGAGGGAGGAATCTGAAAAGAGCTTTACTTTCTGTGCAAAATCTCTATTGTTGCTTGGCAAACAATGGGAGCTCTGGGCGACTGTAAGGCTGTGAGAATGAATAGGGAATCCGCAGGATGTGTGCGGGTCAGTGCTTGGGGTCTCTGTCCTAAAGCCCCTTTCTCAGCTTGCCACAATAAAGTAGCACAAGGTTTAGTCTTTCCTGGGTCATCGGCCATCTTCTATTATTCAACACTTCACAACAAAAAACACTTATTAATCAGCGCTGACCAGAGGCCCCTTTCGAAACAAGAGAAGGGGAGAAAGAGAGGGGGGAAGAGAGAGAGAAAAGAAGATTGAGAAGCCCAGAACAGACCCTCCCAATACAAGAGCAACCATAGGCACTTTCTCAACTGGCCAAAGCTTTTTTTTTTCTTTTTTTTTTTTTTTTTCCACAACAAAGTTTCCAATCAGGTCACAGGGGACTGGACTTTCTCCCTACCCCCACCCCTGTTTTCTCTCTCACTCTCTTCCCTTCTTGCTCTGAAGATGATGGAGACTTTGTTTTGCAAGTAAGGATGGCTTGAGGTCAGATTGCCAAGGTGTATGATCCTCGAGGTTCATCCTTGCTGTGCTGGAAGACAAGGCTGCTCCTCATCTGGGCCTCAGCTCTGGCGATGGCGTAGGAGAGAAGAGGTTTGCTGTGGGGCTTGCTCCCGTGCGTGAGGAGCTGATGGATGAGGTGTCAGGGCCATGGTGGTGTGAGGACTCGTTCCCAGAGGGTGTGAGAGAGAGGCAAATGTGCCGTTTATTGGCTCTGCTGAGGGCAGTGGTGGGCTCGCTGTTGTTGTTGTTGCTCCTGATTTTCTAGTGCTGTGTATTGCAGAGGGCTCAACGGTGAGCGCTGGGGTGAGAAGGAACTGAGATTTAAGGGAAAAGCTTCACACCCCTCTGTGTGAAGGGAGCAGTGGGAAAGGATCTTAAAGGATCCGAGAAGTGAGGCTTTAATTCTTGGGGGAAATCAGGGGGATCTTTTCTTCTTTGTTATCTTCTGATCATTTTTTAAGGATGTTTAATTACTCTTAAGTGAGTTGGTATCTCTCTGTAATGAAATATGCATAGATGATGATCTCATAGCCCATATTATTAAATTCATGTCTCTTACCCCCATGAAAATTATTTGAGTAACTTTGTACTGATATGTTTAGCTCACTGGAAAAAAACTGTTTATTTTGAGTGGAGAACATGATGGCAAAATCCAGAGTTCAGACCATTAGCAGGACAGGCACAGCTGTACCTTAGATAAAAAAGCAATTTGTACTATTTTTTATTTAACAAATGCACTGAGACAGCAAACACTGAATCCCCTGTGGATTGCAGGAAAAACTGAAACAGTACTCTGAAAAAAAGATTTAGTTCATTAGAAGGGGAAAACGTGTTTTCTTTTGTTTCGCTGATGAAATTCTGTGTGTGTGTAAAGAGAGTGGGCTTCGCTTGTTTGTGTGAAGTTGTCGTGCACGCTTTAGTGAGGATGTATCACCACAGGTATGAGCCTGAGGGAAAGCTGCTCCTTAAGCTCAGAGGGTATCACATTTTGTGGCACGTATGCTGCAACCAGGGCACCCCCAAACTCCAAAGCACAGGGTTTTGTGAGGGGAAACAAAAACATGGTGTTATTTGGGAGGTAGCCTCAGCGGTGCTCTGCCACGGTTTGCCTCGCAAATGCAAGGCTGCGGTTTGTGTTTGTTCTCAAGAAATTTATTTTACTTAAGTGCCTATAGCAGAGTTCTCTTTTTCCCTCAAATATTTTGCTACTCAGATTTTGCAGAGCTTGACATTCCAGCAATGGAGTAATCAAGTGCTACCTAAATTATTTAAAGCCTGGGATTAAAGGCCTTAGCGTTGAGTGCTGACAAGCTTTCAGATGTAGCCTGGGAAAAGTTTGCATCCTTTCCTGTCTGCGTGCACTTTGAAAATAATTTGGAAAAGTACAGTGAATTATTCTCAGAAAGTATGCACAGACAGAATGAATAATTCTTTTATAAGTTCTCTCTAAAGGAACGAGTCACTATTAAAAATAGAGTAGCAATGTATATACAATAATATTGTGGCACTCATGCTGTTGTTTTTTAGCAGATCCATTCCTTTCACCAGAGCTTGCTTAAAGGAGATCTTTCTTTTTGGAACTTGGTTTGGTCTGCAATCCAGAGTTTACACTAATCAGACGGAACTGGCTGTTTCAAACGTTAAGTTTCTTTATGTCTCCAGGCCCTATTCTTCATCTCTTACTCTTCAGTACACCAAGTGGTTTCACACTTCTGTGTACTGGAAATTAATGGTGATAATGTATGACTGCATTAAAACATTTGATAAAATGCATAGAAAGGCATTTGTAATGAGCTAAATTTTATTTTTACCTGCATGTGAATTTGGTGAGCTATGTGTTTTTCATTGGTTGGCTTTCTTTCTTTCTTTCTTTCTTTCTTTCTTTCTTTCTTTCTTTCTTTCTTTCTTTCTTTCTTTCTTTCTTTCTTTCTTTCTTTCTTTCTTTCTTTCTTTCTTTCTTTCTTTCTTTCTTTCTTTCTTTCTTTCTTTCTTTCTCTCTTTCTTTCTCTCTTTCTTTCTCTCTTTCTCTCTTTCTCTCTTTCTCTC
>NW_024962263.1:56742828-56902618 GCF_019238085.1 Lagopus leucura | reverse complement strand
TGTCAGTAGTGGGAAGTGGAGAGTATTGATTACAGCAGCAGTGTGTGTTACGGTGGAGAGGACAGGAGGGAAAGGATTTGTGCCAAGCTGTAGAGCTGCTATAACACTGGGGGGTGTTTAGGAGGGAAAAGGAGCCTGAGGTTACTGCTGTGAAGAGGAGCACAAGTTCTTCCTGTGTGTTTACATAACATTTATTGTTTTAAAATAGTTTCATACTTACTTCTATTGACATTTTAAGGTAGAAAGATTTCTAAAATATTGTCTTGACTCTACAGAGCATCCTGGGATAAAAATGACTTATTGCATAGTAACAGTTCCTGATATCGATGGGAATTCTGATGCTCTTGGCATAAATTATATCTGATCCAGCAAACGCTGCTTTACTCCCATGTACCTGATTTGGTGAAGATTTTCCAGTCAACTTATTTCAGAATAGGCTTGGTTACCATTCAAAGTGCACTGAGCAAGGTTTTATAAAATGAATTTTTAGAAAATTTGTAAGGGAAAAGAATGCATACAGCATTTTAGCAATGTTCACCTGTGCAAAGCTGCTTGACATGCAGATGAGAAGTTATACTTTCACAGATGTTTGCATGCATGTTTCACTATAGACTGATGAAAAAATGACCTTGAACATACGCACCTTGGTTTTTGGATGTGCAATTTGGATGTGTAAAAACATCAGTGTGCTTTCTCCTTTAGTAAGGCTGGTCTTTGGTACTGAACACAAAGGCTATATTCACTTAGAAGAAAGTATGCTGTATTTAAGTAGAGGATAAAAGGATGCATGAGTTTAACTCCTAAAGGGAATATTTATTTGTCCATTCTAGATTTAGTAAAGTGACCATGACCGAAGGTACTTTGTCAAAGGCAGGTATGGAATAAGAAGTTAAGACTGTGACAACATTTTGCTGGATGCACATTCAGTAAATGAGAGTATGGAATAGACAGAGCTTTGTGGAATACAGCAAGAACTAATGCATGCAAACTGAGTGTACATCCACACTTACTCACATCAAAACTTTTCTGTTCTGATCTGCACAGCAGCTCTGGACATTCATGGGGATTTTTTCAGGTTTTAATTGTGGTATTTCTCTCAAAGACCTGCCACAAACTGTCCCTTTGAGACCAGGCTGAAGCCAGTTTACCTGCTGGAAGGCATCAGCCCCTTGCAACCTGGGTTGGGGACCTGCAGTCTCAGCAGCTGATAAGCTGGGCCTGCTGGGAGGTGAGGAAAGGGCCAGAGCACTGAATCTCTTGGTGAGGTTGAAAGCTGGGTAGGTAACTTTTCTATTTAAGGTGGAATTTCAGTTACGAATTGTTCACAAAAAATTAGTATTATCTACCTAAAGAACTCAAAACTAATGAGTCATTCTTCCTAAAGATTTTTCTATTATTATTATTATTATTATTATTAAAATAATCATTGATTTAGGTCTTATTTGGATGTTTTTGAGCCTGGAGCCCTATTTTTTTTTCCAGCCTTTACATCTGCAAAAGCTGAAAATGTACTTTAAAAGCAAGTTTTGAGCTTCCCTTGCAGATATCTTGATTGCAGCAGCTGGGGTTTTATGAAACACTGGCTCATGGAAGAGGCAGTACTGGGGAGCCAAGGAGGGGGCCTGGAGTTATGATGAAGCCTTATAGCTGGGAGAGATCAACTCACTATTCAAAAGTCTTTAAAAACTCTATAATTCAGTGTGTGGGATGTTGTGTGTATAGAGGGGTGAGCTGGATCACAGATCCTCACTAAAAGGCTGTGGAAATCTGAGGAGAGGATCTGGTGGGAGGGAGGTCTGTGGCTGATGCAGCTGAGTGAGTGGGTGAACCCTGAGGAAGAGAGTGAGGGTGGATGCAGCCTTTCCTTGCAGAGGCTGGGAGTGGATCTCTTGCTCAGGCACCTGATGATTAGTTCTTAAATGCAGCAACATTGATAATTTATACAGCCAAGTTCAGCTTGCTGTAGGCAGAAACTGTTTCAGCCTGGCTGCAAAAGGTTGAACTGTGCATGGGTGGAATTGCTCAACCACATCTTTAGAAAAACTGCTCTGTAACACCAGATGTCATAGTTTGGGAAAAAAGTACCGGTAGGTGGCGTGCAGAAATATTCAGCACTGTTCATAGGTTTTATTGGGCAGATGCAAGTTCTTTTTATTGCAACTGGCTTTGAGTATGGAGGCTTTTAAGAAGTGAATTTAAGAAGGAGGTCCCTGTTAAACAGGCAGGATGTGCATGCAAGGGGAAAAATGAGTGAGATTAATTTAATCCATTCTTTGTCTCATCTCAAGCAGCTCTTCAGTTGCTGCTGCTGCTTCTTTTAACATATCCAATGCAGGCATACTCCAGCAATGGCCTTTTTCTCCCTGGGCTTTATACTGCAGTTTTCTTTTTTGTAATGCTGCCCAACATACATGGCTAGACTTTCACTCTGCCTTGAGGAAGAGAGCACTGAAAAAGAAGAAGCTTGTTTCTTTGAACTTTATTAAATATACAAGTAAGAATAATCTGCAGGAAAGATCAAGCACTGAATATCTCAGGTGGAAATATCAGTGCTTTGGAAAGTTATGAGTTCATGAAATCCGATTTGTTTGATGTTCTTAATTTTAGTAAGTTATGATATTGCATGTCAAACTCTTTAGTCTTGTGTAATCTTCCTGTAGAACTGGGAATATTCACTCTATTATTATTTTTATCATTATAATTGATGTGTATATAAAGTATCAGCAATAATTGATTTCACTTATGATGCTAGTTTTTTATAACAGCTGGCTAATATTGACAACTTGTGGAGCTTAAAGTAGGATCAAATAACTTTGCTGTCAGCAACTCTAACGCACAAAGATGCTAAAATAATTTGTATTCATAGATGGTCATGGATGTGGAAGTTTGCACATGAAAATGTGATGTTTGTTAGGTATTTTTGATCATCTTAGTGCTGTTTTGCCTCCCACTCAGTAGTTTTCCCAAGAATGGTTTGGAGATTGCAGGTACTACTCACCTGCTCTGCAGAAAGATATTATGTAGTGTTATTCAACAGAGCATGATACAGAAGTTGGCCTACAAGAGTAACTAGTTTGCTGGTAGGTTGATGAATATTTTAAAGATGTAATTTGGGAGCAAAGTGTGTAAGTCACTGCTATCAACCAGCTTTGCTCAAGAATTTACAGTGAATTCAAAGGTATACAGATATCTTCAAAGATCTGCTCTTAAAAACGCTCTGACAAAAATTTTCTTCCCTTTCCACTCTTATCATGGTTCGCTGAAACTGTGTGAAAGTAGATTAGAATTTAGAGGTGAGATTTCTGTGCAAAGATTTGATATAAGTGTGTCTGTGTAAACGACTGAGGGAGAAAGTACAAGCAAAATTTAGGAATATACAGTGCTGCTTGTAGGCTTAGTAGAGCTAACACATATTGCTCCTTGTGGAGGATCAGACTGGAGAAAACTAAACTCTAGATCATTGCTAGCTTCTGTCCAGGTACATTGTGGAACTAGGAGTCTTAGTGCATTGGAAGGCTTTGCTTTCATAAGGGTGAAATAGGCAGAATTTTTGCCTTCTGTAGAATCGAGGCATGGAGCTGTGTAGTTACTGCAGACTTGCCAATTAAGAAAAATATTTTGGAAAGCTTTGCTTATATTTGTAGCTCACACTTTCTGTTTGTCAGGTCTACTTGTTATTTGCATTGAAAAAATTGCATATTCTAAATATAAACTGAACAATCTTGTGTTGATTTTTTTTTTTTTTCTTGTTTATTCATTCTGTATGTTGCTTGCCTTTCTTCTGTGTTTTGTCTTAACTACAGCTCTTTTGCAGCAGTTTTTTGGAACAGTATAAAATCATTTAAAGCCAAAACAATAAATCCATCATGCCATTCCCTCTTGATTTCTCACTTTCATATGTGGTAGTAGTTCTTAGATGAAAGTTTGTAGATAGGACATGCATGTAATTCACTTTATCAATCAATTTTGTATTTCAACACATTGAAATCATTGTAACTATTTTATTTTCTTGACAATTGAACATTCTATTTCTAATGGCAGAGTAAGGTATCAGACTAAATGTAAAAGGAAAGTGCTGAATTCTGTTCTATTGTACACTTTATCCACCAGTTGAAGCAAAGCATGTAAGTATTCAACCTAGAGTAGTAGTTAAATGACAAGGTTTTAATTTTTCATTTGCCCTTTTGGCGTGGACTTCAGTAGTAGCATATGATCTGAGTTTTCCAGTGTAGAGCTTCAGTGCTTCTCCCAGTCTGTTATTTTTGTTGAGATTTTTCTGGGAGGATGTGTTTAAATATTTCTGAAGAGCAAATGCTTTTTTTTTTTTATTTTTTTCTGTCAAAACATGAACTTTTTGTGGGACAAGCTGATTTTAATTATTTCATTTTATTCAAATTGAAATTTAGTGTTCTTAACCAGAACTGATGAATCCTGTCACTCACAGTGATGAAAAAACTGTATTTCAGAAATCAGTACTTTGTAGGATAAATTTTATGTTGGTTGTACGTTTATGATGTACACTGAGAATTATTTCTTCTGTGTTCCATTGAGAGACAAAACGTGATCTATTGTGGGCCTATTAATATCTTTACTGGATATCTTGAAAAATTTATTTGGATGATACTGGGTAAGATAGAAGATGGTATATATATGAGGGAAGATGCACAGTCCTATTAAAAAGCATCTAAGTTAATGAAGTCTGATTAACTACAATTTGCAACAAAATGCTCCTTAGTAATATTCAGCCTAGTAAATTCCTTTCAAATTGTACAGACCTTTTAAAGACAGCCGGTCAGCTATTTGTGACACGTAACCTCAGAATGTTCAGATCTCTGAGTCTATGTGTGTACTAAGCAGCAGAGCAGGTTACTATATGCAGGCCAGGGAGCATTTCTCAGGACAGTAGTGTGAATCCACAGAGGCCAGTACAGCCAGACCAACAATAGCAGATGATGCAAGGTTAGAAAAGTAATTCTCTGCTATGATTTTAAATAGATTCTAAGTACAGTGTTGTCAGCTCCTTTGTTTTTACAAGGACATCAGCTTTATTTCATAAATTCCAGAGAACTGCCTAGTTAAAAAATAGTGTGAGTTATCACAGAGGAGTGCAGCTTCATGACAGGTTTCATTTTTGATTTCAACCATGCCACGTATGTAGATACGCATACGGACACTACTGGGAGGGCTTTGTAAAGGGAATACCAAGCTTAGTTACAGAGTAAGAGAAGAGTCTGCTGCTGACATTTTGTGCACGAGCTCTGCCAAGCACAGAGGAGCATCCCACCAGCAGTGGTGTGCAGGGTAGCTGTCTTTCATGTTGTTTTGTAGGGTTTAAGGGCTCTTGCTAAAATAACTTACATAGCATTTCTGTGCTCAATGCTTTAAGCTGGAGAGCTGGCTCTGATCTCAGTGTTACTGTCTGCAGGGTTACTGTTACAGTCTACCTGGACTTGTTAGGGGATATTTATCTGGAATTAACAATGGTCATCCAAGTGTCTGCACCTATGATGCACATACGGAAGGGACTACAAACACTGTGTATAAAAGCTATACTAGTTGAGGAGTTATATCTAGCTTAATGTGAGATTTGCAGGAATAAGGCTTTGCTTCTCTTTTGGGATGATGTATTCTTTAATACATCAATATTCAATTAATAATTTTGGAAACAACTTGAAAATCTTCAAGTGATATTACTTACCTAGACACTCATTGTTGAATGGACAGTGATTGAGAATAGTCTTGTTATTTTTTCCAAGACCAGTCAGCGCTTACCCCTTTATTTTGTTTGTATTTGTTATTATTTGGATTTAGACAGAATTTGTTAAAGTTGAAGGTAGGAGTAATCGTAAGTAATGGTGTACAGATAGACCTCTGCAAGGACAAATATTTGAATATGGACACAAAAAGGCAATACTTATCTATGTGAAAACCTACTTTCCCTAAAAATGATTGTGCAAATTAAAGGAATATGTCTGGCCTAACTATGGTGGGACATTTCTAAACCTGAATCTGCCTTAGTTAAAAAAGCCTTTGTCATTGTATTAATAGGTGCACTCAGTGCCTCTCAGAAAAAGGCTGTAAAATGTGTACAGGCTGTTAATATTTTTATGTGAAGAAACCACTATAGACCACAAATTCTGTGAGGTAGTCGTCTTCTCTAATTATCTTTTCCCTGAGGTACCCATTATACCTCATGGAGGAATAAATTGTATTAATAATTGTATTCATTTAAATGGGAAATGGTTTCTCAAAAGAAGAAACTAAAAGAGGCAGGATCAGAAAAGGAAATGAAGGCTCCATCTTGATACTAACAAGGTTGATTTTTGAATGTCCTGCAGTTATGTATCCCCGTACGATACCTTGGGTAAATGCACTAGCTTTATTTCGTACATGAAGTCACACCAACTTTAAATGGGAACAAATCTTACAAATAGTCCCTACAGTATTTTTAAACACTTAATTTATTTTAAGGTAAGATTGATTATATTTTGTGTTACATTTCTAAGATGTATATACCAAATAGTATTTTGTTGCAGAGCAAGCGCTAATTACTGCAGTTCACTGTAAGTGTTTTTAACTTTGTAGTAGTCATACTTAATCAAAAAGAGAGTATTGTTGAACCAGCTGTGGTAACTTGATGTACTTTATGACAATGTAGAGGGAGTTAAGGATCCATAGTTTTCAGTAGTGGATGACAGAATGAAAACAAGAAATGGAAACTTCAACTTCAAAGGCTGCCTGATAATTGCTATGGGTAAAAGGTGAGATTTAGGGTGACAAACATTGAATTAATAAATAGAGTATTGTTCAGTAAAGCAAGTTAAGATGCATCCTAGCTTCTAAGCAATTGGACTGTATTCCCTACAATCAATTAATACATCCCCAATGAGCAATGTGTGTGGGACAGTGGTGTCAGATGTTTATTGTGATGGCCTCTCATGTAGCTTGTTGTTACTGTATGAGGTGATTACTAACTGGCCAAATTAAATTACCTCCACCTCCATTGCTGTGGAAATGGTGGTGACTGGCAAGTGTGGCTACTGGCAAAAACAGGCTCATGCAGGAATGTTTGAATTCAGGTTGAAGGTTGAAGAAAATTTTCCTTTCTGGAAATGGCTATGAGATAGCAGCTTTTGTGAGCAGGATCAGGGCAACTGTACTAGCCTAAAACCAGCTCAGAATGAAGGGATGAAAAGAAAGCAGAAACCACTTCTTATCTCCATCAAGGACAGAAAATATCTGTGTGCCTGCAGATGGCCTCTGCAGGAGAGGAGGAGGTGCCACAGGTAAAACAGTACTCAATGCAGTTCCCCTCTGCTATGCAGGCTGGCATGAGATTGTAAACAGAGTCACTGGCATTTGGGAACCTGGGTTTTGTATATTATGTCTTGTTTTCTAGTGCATAAGGCATTGTTATGATCAGTTCTGAGAACTGTAACTTTTTTTCTCTTTTAAATGGGATTTAACACAGACATAACAATGAAAATTTAGTTCAATTTATCCTGAAGTCTTAAATAGTGGCTTATGACTTCCTAAGTGTAGAAGTGCTCCATTTGTGTATTCATTCAAAGATACCACAGATCTTCCATCAAACACAGTTCTGCATATACAGAATCTGGGACAAGCTTCAATGGAAAAGCATAAGAACTTGATTGCATGGTTCCTTAAAATGCGAGTTACAGACTGTCATCTCTGGTGAGATGGGACAGGGCTTTAAGATAAAGGCTTGAGCTTGACTCTATTTTACATCTCATACTGAACTAACAATTGAGAAACTGTGACCGTGAGGTGAGAATATGTCTAATCTAGAGTTGAGGATGCTCATCTGAGAAGGGAGTTTCTGTTCTACTACATGTTTTTTTTATATATATTCATATGCCAAGTGGAATCACATTATTGAGGAGTAGGTCTTTTTCTGACTCCTTGCCAAATTTTGATAGCATCATGGTGAGGGCACTGTGCTGGTAGGAGGGGGAAGTGTGTATGTGACCTTGTCTTGTTGGGGAATGTCTATACCATTGGAATTGGTGCTGGAATTAAAAAGACACAATCCTTTTTGTAGCATTCTTCCTGAAATTTCTCAGTTCCTGAAATTTGTTCTCTAACTAAAATGATTTGGGAAACTTTACTGAATCCAGCATAAATGAAACAATACTTTTACCATATGGATTGTGCACTGCAGAAAATTCCCCCAGCTCAGCACATATCACAATTGGCGTATCCTGTTCCACGGAGAACTAATCAATGACAACAGAGTAACATTACAGCATAATCTGCTATTGTTGGATGGGGTGGGATGGTATGATAAAGAGATTGCTCAGAGTCTGAAGACTTTGAGCAGTTAGACTGGCCTCTGCATAGACTGGAATATGGAAAACATTTTGACTTTTCAGAGATTGAGTCTGCCTCAGAGATGGCCCCCAGTAAGGCCTATAGGTTTTGTGCATATTATTTACATAGTCCATAGTTGTACTGATTGTTACAACTAAACTTTTCTTTCTGTGTTCCATTCCTGGCTGTGCATATTGGTGGAAAATCTGGATAAGGAATTTTCATTCTTAACTAGGTATGATATTCTGTGTTCTTATCTCTGAAAAACAACCTGTCTTTGAGGAGAAAGACTCCTCAAATTTGTCTGCTCCTTAGTCCTTTTTACTTCCTTCTTTTTTGCATCATTTCTGCTGCATAAGACAAAAAATTGTTCTTTACGTCATTTCCAAATGATAGGTCCTCTAATATTCTGATATGCTTTGAGTCTGAAGATTTGACTTCAATTGCCCCTGATATCTGTACTGGATCTGTGAAAACTCTGCTGCTCTGTCTTCAGGTTGGAGTCAATAGTAACCATCCTGAACAGTTATTATATTTACATTATATAAAATGCATATGATATAACAGTAATATCAGGTGTATCTTTCCTTGTAGTTGTTCAGTTTGCACTAAGACTGGTAATAAAAACTGGTTATTTTGAAGAAACTTTCTTTTTGGCACTCAATTTCAAAAAATAAAATAAAATTTAGTGACATTTTTGTGAGATGGTCACTTCATTTCTGAGCATTGTTCATTTTTCTAGTCTAGAATGTGAACTTCCCTTGGAAATGCATACTTAGAAGTTTCTAAGGGCATGAAGACAGTGCATAATTTTTTTCATAGTGATGCTCTCCAAAAGGCAGTATCTAGATACAAATTGTATGCGGAATAGCACAAAAGTAGAAGACAAATCTGTTTAGATTAAAAAATACTGTCCTTCTGTTTCCAGGACTATTATTTTTCAGTTGGCAGGGGTGAGGTATGAAAGAAGATAATTGTAGCTATATAAGTGTTAGGCTAAGAGGCAGAAGGGATGAAGAGAGAACTGTAGGGACTGGCCAGTCACCTCAGGAGAAAGGACAGTAAGCTCTGGTGTGGGATATGTGAGGAGATAGAGAGACTTGATGTGTAAAGAAAAGAAGACTTAAAAGATTAGGAAGTAAATAAGGTAAATATTTGAGATTATTAAAAAAAAATAAAAAAGCAAGATTAGGAAATCAGCTTTTTAAAGAAGAGTAAGCTAAAAGAAGTGATATGCACATTTGGGTACTAAGGTGGTTGTAATGCAGTAGTCAGGGTTTCATTTATTCTATGGAGGGCCAGATGGGTTTGCTTTGGCTCATTGTTACTTCAGCACCCAAGGGAAAGGCATGGAGATGTGTCAGGGGAGGGTCAGGCTGGGAATTAGGAAAACGTTCTTCAGCAGAGTTTGGGCACTGGAACAGGCACCCAGGGCAGTGGTCATGGCCCCAAGCTGCTGGAGTTGAAGGAGCATTTGGGCAGCGCTCTCAGACATGGGATTTGAATTTAATATGGTCTTGTGTGGAGCTAGGAATTGGACTTGATGATCCTTGTGGGTCCCTTCCATCTCAGGTTGTTCTATGATTCTGTAATTTGATTCCTATTCAAGTTAAGTAAGACAAAACCAAAACCAATCCACTGAATTTTTTGTCCCTGCATCCTCGATGTTTTGGCTCTATCTTCTTGGAGAGTGAGAATAGTATTCTGTTAATCCAAGGAGGGAGGTGAAACTGACTTCAGTAGAATGTGTATATTATTCCCCTTGAAATCAGTGAAGTTTGAGTGTCTGACTCCTTTGAGATGCACAGCTCAAGTGATTTGTTCAAGGTCACTCAAGAAGTATGGTGGGAGGTGAGACTTAAATTCAGTGCCTCTGGCTATCGCTTTTGTCTCCTTGACCTTTTCTTTCTTGGGACACAGTAAAGACTAGAGGCTGTTAACCTAAGGTCTCTGTAGTTCAGGAAGCGAGGAATAGCTGAGAAACAGTGTGCCCAGTTGAGCTAGAAGGGTTATATAAATACCCAGCAACTTTAAGGTAAGGAATGTTGGTGTCTCCCTCTTTTTCTCTTTCTTGTTCCTTTATTTTAGGCTTTGGCTGAAATAAGACATCCCAAGCCTCATAATTTATTCTGTGGTTGGTCAGTTTGAGAAAACCCTTGATGTATCTGTGCCTGTGCCAAGGCAGAGCAGCACTTTATCTGGAGGAGCATGTTCAGTGGAGGGGAATAGTGCAGCTTTCTGTTTCTTTTTACTTCCTTTTCTTTTGTACTTGAGGCTGTGACCCTGGAGTACGCAAGTATAGCAGAAAAACTTTTCTGAGGGCAAAGATAGACGTTGAAGAGAAGGTGCATTAAGATGTGGCAAGGGCATAAAGGGTGGTGGCAAGAGAAATTTAGCTTGTGGGAGAAAAAAACAGTCCAGCTTAAGGAAGTTTATACTGTACGTTGTTGCATTGTGTCATCCAACAACGGATGTGCTAATGAAATGGAAACCAGAAATTGTCCTTGTTTCAAGGTAGGATATACTAGGGAGAGCCTTAGGGTCCTTGCAACAAGACAGAAGCTACTAAGGAAGATTATCTGAATGAACAGACAAGAGAAATGTAGTAACCTGTCCATCTCTTGCTACCATACTTCTTCATGTCCCTTTGAAAATCTTTGTTTTTCTGAAAAGCTGACATCTGTGTTTGTGAGTCCCTGTTTTGAATGGAGATTCTGGAGCCTTTTATTTTTCTTTCTGACTTTGGAGAATGTTCTGCCTCTTTTCAAGTTTTTGTTGGTGGGTTTTGAAAGCACTTAGTGATGTCTCTTTTAAGCAAACCAATAAACAAAATCAGCAAATCCTTCCCCCTCCTCCTCCCTTTTTTTAAAATACATGAAATGTTTTGTTTTGTTTTGCTTCTTAATAGCTGCCTACAGCAATTCACTAGATTACGCTGCATTCATTTTCAAAGAAAATAATATGTAACCACTGTAAATTTGTGTGTTAGTTACAGTTTCTAGTGATGACTAGACTTTTCTGTGGAGTTCACTTTGTTCTGGTTGCATGGGGATCATGTCTCTGTGTGAAAGACATTCAGAGTGAGGAGGGATTTATTTACCTTGGAGCAGGGAAGGGAATGGAGGGTGAGAGGAGGATTAAAACTAGCTTTTGCCCTCTGATGCTAAGGCCGATTTTCAGTTTTATTGTTGCAGTTTTACCGAAGTCAGATCTGTCATCCAGGAGTTAGCATTTCTCTCTTGCTCTTTCAATACTGTGTTGGTTTAAAATTTAGATAAGGTTTATCTGGAAATGCAACCTCAGCCATACCACTGAAGCTTAGCTAAATTCTAGTGGGCAGAGTTCAAGTCAAGTTTGGGAACCCTTTCTGCTAGGTTTGCAGAGATTGGAGTCTTACCTCAGCAAAGTGGCTTAGCCCAAATCTAGATTGACTAGTGACTGTATGTTAGGTGACCTGATTCTGATTTCCTGGTCATACAAATAAGAAACGTGATTAGGTATGATCTGATTCCTCTCTAACACCCTTGGGTTTCTTCTCTGTGGGTTTGAGCATGTAAGGGTTGGGGAGATAATGCTTGGCAATGGAAGATGGCCATTCTGTGAGTTTGGGCTGGTGTGACTAGTAGATCAGTAGGGTGGCAGAGCTGCCAGCTTTCCTGCTGCATGACCATGAACAGTGTCTCACCTGGACACACACAACATCCCACAAGTTCACAGGGGAGTTCTTGCAGGACTCTATCCTTACTAACCCCAGCTCAAGAGTGCAGAGAGGTTTAAAGGGGACTAAATATCTCACACACGGAGTCTTGGTCTCATCCACACACTGAAGAGGGTGGAAGGTGCTGTGCAGGTGAGAAGAGCGATGGCTCATAAGGGTCTGTGTGTCAGGGCAGCAGAGTTACTTGCATCCTCTCTGCTTTCTTTTATATTGATTTCTTTTATATTGAAGTAGGAGTTTTGTTTTGTTAAAATCTCTGTTCAATGTGACCAGGAGCAAATTTTTCTTGTTAGCACTTATTTACAACTGACAATTCTTAATTAGCATTTGAGCCTTAGATTCCTATTTCTCTAAATCCCTAATGAGAGTATAAATTACTAATGAAAGAGCTAAATCTCAGGGCCAAAGTCTTACTTCATTAACACACTAACATAAATCTGAAGTGTTTGTGTTTGCATGAGTAGTTAATTCACAACAACACTAGTATAACCAGTGTAGGAATTAATCCTTGGGGCTTTAGTAGTGGGCAATATAAAGTGACATTTCTCTAATTTTCAAACTTATTTCATCTTTAGGAAATTATTTCAAATATTTCTGTAGTGAATTTTTTTGGCTTTGGACTATTTGATTCCTTTAAGGGTTGTCTTTTCTTCCTTCTGCTGCTTGAGGAAGAAGGACTGTGTGGAAACCCTAAAATCTTTGTCACCTTTTGTTATAATTACTAGGGCTTTCATAATTATTTTAATTCAACTACTAAAAGGCACATCTCATAGGAAATGGGAACAATTTAAACTTCAATGATATTAGAACAGAAGTAACTTAGATTCAGTTTTAGAAGTCTCTTGATAATCTTGGTAAAGTTAACAGGTTACTACTGGTAGCAAAGATTAAACAGGAAATTTATTGTATTAACTGACTATATCCCTGGTTTGAACACTTTTATAAGAATTATAATGCTCAATCAGGGGAGGGTTATTCCACCTGGTATAATCACTAGAAGTGGACCCTTGTTCCAAAGGTCTTTTAGAAAGGATCTTCAGGAAAGGTCTCTTAGGAAATCACCTAGGTGGTAATGTGCATCTTATTATCAGTGATGTTCTCTTTGAAAAATAGCAAATATATGTATGTATATATATATACATACATACATACGTGTTATAGGCTTTCCTGATACCACTGTTTCAAAAGTACATGAAAGGCAATGGGCCCAGGCTGGCTGGGTGCTGAGTAGTGTCTACGACTTACTGCATTACAGTGCTCAGCAATGGCTTTTCTCACTGTGAACACTCAGTAAAGTTGATGAGGGTTTAGCTCAAGGTAAAAACTACATGACACAGACATACTGGAAATCTCAGGCATATCAGAAAGAGCCCATCAAGATGCTGGAATGAGGACCATCAAGATGGTGAAGGGTCTGGAGCACCTCTTATCTATGGAATGGCAGAGAGAGCTGGGACTGCTCAGCCTTGAGAAGAGGAGGCTCAGGGAGATTTCATCAGTGTGTAGGGTCCTGAAGGATGGATGGAAAGATAATGGAGGTGGGCTCAGTTCAATGGTGACCAGTAACAGAACAAGAGGCAATGGGCAAAACCTGCAACACAGGAAGTACTCGCTGAATGCCAGGAAGCAATTCTGTGCTGTGTGGGTGATGGAGCACTGCACAGGCTGCCCAGAGGCTGTGGAATCTCCTCCTAGGAGATCTTCAAAAGTGCTTGGACATGGGCATGGGTCCCTGCTCTGGTGTTCCAACTGGTGCAGGACTTGGATCTGGTGTTGCCTTTCACCAGTCAGTGGTTCTGCCATAATATCCCACTTTATGTTCAACAGAATTTGAGAAGTGGAATAATGAAAGTAAGAACTGAGTTATAGTCCAAATATTAATAAAACACAGATTAAAATTTCCTCTGTTATGTTTGCAAATTTTGTCTTTTAATGAGCTCCTTTAGTTAAGATGTTCAGAGACTTTCTTGCAGAGAATATAAAGTAATTACTTAGAAATCATTACTAATATTGTGCGAATGGCAGATAATAAAGTTAAAAATTATTATATTTATGAAGGAAGTTAGTACTGTCATGTTGAGTGAATAAAAATTTTACAACTTCTCCTAAGCTGAGAAAAGGTAAAAGACAGAAGACATCTAAATATTGAAACATTAGCATAATTACTGCAAAAATGACTATACAGCATCTTTATTATGATTTACACTATAGGACTGTGAGTTTCTAGTATTCTTAAAACACTGTCATCCAATATATAGCATGCTGTACACTATGTATGGTTGTAGTGGCTATAGAAAATAGAAAAAAAGTGGAAAAAATGTAATTACAAGCAGATATTTTGACTGTGCTGAAATAATCTGGAGGAAGAACACACACTTCTTTATCTTAGGATTTCTCTTAAGAAGTGAAAAACTACTAAATCAAAACAAAATGCAAATATTTAACATTGAACTTTATTAATCACAAGATAATCTGTTTTTTCTTATTCTTTTGAATGTCTGAGTGAGTAAAAGCAAGTAAAAGTAGTCATCTTTAAGAGAAAGTCAAATCTGACACACATAGGTCTGGTCTTGTAGTTTACGGCTGATGAAGCCACTGCTGTATTCAGTTAGATAAGTTGAGATTTTTGGTGTAAGGGCTCTCCATGAAGTTAAAATGTGATGCATCAGCTTTTCCTTGAACAGTGCAAAATATTTATTTCAAACCTCTCTGTTCATGAAGATAAAACATGGAGTCGATGTCATACAGTTGGCAATGGAAGACTCAGGCATTCTGAATTGTACATGTCCTGCTTTATAAACGCTGTTTTAAGTATAAAAGCATAGTTGTCATCTTGCTAATATACCAATATGTAGACAGCAAAATGCTGTGGAAAAAAAAATGGAAGAACAAATATAAAATATTTTGTAACAGCTTACTTTATGTCTTGTAAATACTTCTTTTTTGGTGACATACAAAAATAAACAATCATAAGTAGAGCAGCAGCAATTTTTTTTTTTTTTTTTTGAGCACGGTGATATCTGAATAAAAATGAGGACTGGAAGAGATTCTTAAGTGTAATGTTTACCAAGAATTTGTCTTAAGGTGTGCGGGTTTTTCTGTATGTGTGTTTAAATTTTTGTGTGTGTGTGCAGTATACTTTGGGCAACCAATGCATATTCAGTGGCCATGAAAGTTCAGACAGATCTGAAAATGCAATGGAAATATGATCACACGCTGCCTGAAATATATTGCAATTGATTAAGTATAATCATGTTTTCAAAATCAAAGAATAAATGCAATTCTGATCTCTACTAGTTAAGAGAAACAAATGAAGACTATAGAACAAAATAAAAACAATCATAACCATTCAAAATAAATATTCATTAGCACAAACACATTGCATTGTGTCAATTGTATTTATGTTCTACAGGAAGCATTTTTAGAGTTAATAGTTTTGTATATACCTTAAGTAAATAGATGAGGAAGGATTTCTGCTCAATACTGTGGTATCGGGCTTTAGTTTAAATCCTTAATATGGAAATAGATTAACCGGCCTTGGTTATTTCATGTTCCCTGTCTGAGTGGAAGCATGCTTCCATGCTCAGCTGGAGTGTCCCAACAGCCTGCAGTTGTAACGTTCTTGCTGCCTTTTGATGCATCTTGTTTAACATTTGCTCAACTCATTTATTCAAATGAAGCCAGGCATTTATTTATCCCTTATCAAATGAAGTGGGACAGCTTTAGGACAAGAGCAAACATACGGGATCAATGGAAGAACCTTCAAGTACCTCTTTTAATTTTTTTTTTTTTTTTTTTTTGTGATAATTCTTAGCAAAGAGAATATTGGCATAAAAACATACATCAAAAATCATGAAAAGATTTGTTGTCCGAACTTCAGGTAAAGCTTAGTCTCTGAAGATGTGATGAACTTTGAAGCTGTAAGATATCAAAAACAAAACAAACAGACTTAAAACCAGATCAGACTTCTCCCTGAACACCAATCCGAGGCAAATCAACTAACCCAACTATGGGAACATCTAACCCAATCAAATAAATAAATAAACTTAAGTATAAGGCTTAAGATGGGGTATGATTAGACTTTAATTCAAGCACTTGAAAGATAAAGTGCACAGTGATCTATCTGGACTGGCAGTTATTTAGACTTCCATGGATAAAGAACCATACATAGTGTAGCTTCTAAGTGTAATGTGCTAATTACTCTGTACATTGTCCTTGCTCATTTTCTCTCTCTTGCTCTTATCCTTATTGATTCTTGTTCTGTCTCATGTTCATCACTTTGATTTGTATAAATAAAGAATCTACTGGATCGCCAGTAGTCTTAATCGCAGATATTTGGTTCTGGCCTTGCATCTTGCAGTTCTTTTTTGTTAGGTGCTTTAAGGATTAAGTGTCCAGACCTCCCCTTAGGTCAATCTAGCACATCCCACACTGTCAGCAGGTCACACAGGTGCATTGTGGTGATGGTTCTGTAAGGTAAATGTGAAATTCCTCTCTGGGGAACAAATCTGCCAATGTATCCACAGTAATTTCCTGTGCAAGCTTTGCTTCAGTGTGTTTACAGCAAAATCCATGTTTCAGCATCTCAAACATGCGAAATGTGATTTTAAATATAAGAGAGTATCCCCTTAGAAATTACCTCCTAACCCTATAACAGTGAGTGTTCTCACATAAACATGCTGATCTCCAGAGAGCAAGAGAGAAAAAGATGTCTTAAAAATTATGGTGATTTAATTTTATTTTGCCCTAGAATGACATTCTCCTGAGTATTTGTGAAAATGAAGATGAATATGCAGGGCTACATTTGGTTGATTTTGCACCAGATGGCCAGTTGCGGAGGCTGAACTAAGCTGAACTGATTGATTCATTTTTGCCATATTGCATGCTGGCATTTACCAGAGTTCACACCGTTCACATACTAACATTTTTGGTGCTTTCTCTTTTTATTTTTTGTTTTATTTTTCTCTGTTTCTTGGGATGACATCCGCTTTCGTAATGGATTCTCCCTCTTCTCTTTTCTCCCTCATTCTTTGAAAGAATCAGTCTCTTTCTTACCAAAGTGTTGATTTTTTATGTTTTTGTTTGTTTGTTTGTCTTAAAAAAAGATTTAATGAACTGTTCACTGGGACAGGAAAAAGAGAAAATGCAGAGGACAAATATTTTCCTCCCAAGGTCTAACCTTTCCTTGCACTGATTTATCACATGTGAGCAGAAAATACAGCATCTTTTGATAAAACTGAGTTCTTAGAGTTTTGTGGTTTCCATTTGCCTGTTATTTTTTGGACCATACGGTAAAAAGTTTAAATTTCCAATCTTTAAACTTTCATGAGGATGTTCCTTTAAAAGTTAATGAAGATGGCATTGATAGTTACACAGAAATTACTCCAGAATCTCATGAAAATTAATAGAAAAAACAATATTTCTATTTGTTTTTGGCAATTTTATAGATATCTGTAATAAAAAAAAATACATAGGAAGGAGGATAGAGTATGTAAATATATAAATACACATCTTGTAATTTAGAATAAGAATATTTTAAAGGGAGATTTAAAAGACCTAATGAATGTGGGTTTTCTTGTTAAGATATGTAAGCTTTGTAGAGAGTTCATTAAATCCTCACTATAGTGCCCTTCTATCAAAGTGGTACTGTATGTCTTCTAATTAATTTCTCTACATGCACAAAGCCTGTTGGGGTGTAAAATGATGTCAGATCCTCTCAAATGAGTCTTATTTTTTCTATAAAATGCAACAGTTTGATCATTTTGTAGAAGGAAAAAAAATATCTGTGTGTATGCCATGAGACAAGTATAGGTAGAGTAGCCTTTTATCATACAATCGTCCACATTTGTAAATGGAATATTTATTTGCACTCTTTAATTAACCATAACTCGACATGTAACATCAGTAACTTCTTCTTTGTTAGTCCACATGCCTTGTAAACACAATTCCTCACTGATGTTCTTCCTTGGGCAAGGAGTTCTTTATAGTTTCAGAGGACAGGAACAACGTGATGAGATTTATGCTTTGCTGGCAACACTACCCATTGATTAATAGCAGGAATTTGGATCAAAATGTTGGTCAGAAAGACAGGAAGAGACGGTGCAAATCAACCTTTACTGAAGCAAGGAGAGATTTTGCTGTGGACGCACAAGATACCATGATTTTGCAAAGAGAATTGTAGGGGGATATGAGAAGTTTGGGATGTTCCTGTTATACAAGGTTGGGTTTACACGTAGAGCCATCAGCTTAACCTTGAGAACATCACAAAGTTCACACGGTGCTTTATGAAGCAAATCCTTTGCAGGGTCTGCATGATTGATGCATACTCATGTGGGACTGGAAATCCTCCAGGCTGCTTCAAAGCAGAAACTCCAACCAGATGTATGGCTGCAGTAGGCCTGATGATTTCTTCAGCAGCTACTCCTGGAGAGAGCAGTCCTTGTAGCTCCACCTCTGCTTTCCTGCAATTCAGCTGGGTGCACCCTAGCGGTTTCAGACTTCTTCACCCAGCAAGCTTGCACTGGTTCTTCTGCTGTGCTGGGTGATGCACAAGCAGCAGCATTGTTTTAAAACATTTAAAACACCATGCATTTGCTCATCAGATCCAAAGTATTCTCTGAACTTTTTTACATAGTTATTTTAATAGCTAGTGCAGTGAAAAATGTATGACAGAGAAACCTGTCATAAATTTTGCCGTGTATCTCACCCCAAGGACCTCCTGATGCTTAAGTTCAAAAATGCATGGTAGGATTGATATAAATCTCACCTTTTCTATAGTGATCCTCTGTACATCTTTGCCACCTATAATAGTTCTCTAAGTCAAACAGAGCAGTCAGAAACCCAGTCTATAGGATTGAGAAGGATTAAAAAGGGTGAACCTATAGTACTTTATTGACCTAGGTCCTCACATTAACCTGATCTGATCCTTTAATTACTATGAATAGAATAGGGCTTACAGTCCTACTTAATAACACCCCATGCTTTTTATTCTATAAAGAGATTTCCTATTCATGTGTCCTCTTCTTTTCAGATTTACAGATTTGTAGCAAGAAGGAATGCATGTTTTTTTCTGGCACTCCAGGAGAGAAAGCTACCTAATATGTATGTGTGGGATACTGAAAAACATAGCTCAACTTTCCTCTTTTGAAAAAGTTATTTGAAAATCAGTTCTCATTCAAGTTATTTGTTATTTGGCAAGAAAAGGTAAAGTAAAACAGGCAGCCAAAACATAAGACCTTGATTTTATAAAGGTAGTAGAATAATCATAACACAGTTTCTATGCTAATTGGAACTGTAATCAAATAAGATCCTTACATTTTTTTCCCCTTCCATACATTTTCACCCTCTTCCTGAAGGCTCAGAGTGCTGGCATGTTACTGTAATCTAGGCAGACTGATATATATATATATATAAATAAATATATAAATGATCATATGTATGGATGATGTATGATACTATAATTAATAATTGGTATTTTCTCTGGATTCGGGAAAGCAGCTGCAGCCCAGTGATAAGGTATTTTATGAGAATAAAATCAAAGCTGAGCATTAAAGATTATAGTTTGTTGTGATTGAGAACAATCATTTTATTTCTTGAACTGAACTGAAATATGAGTGGGCCACTGGGTTAAAAATGAAAAGGGGATACAGGTTGTGATTAAGGGCCTAAAATTTTTGCTGAGAGCTGTACAAAAAGTGGGAATATTCTCCCTAATTTTTTGATGAACATACTGTGACAGCATCTTATGCGTATCCACACAGAGAACAGGTTGAGAGAGCAATCTGAGCACATTTTTGAATTAATGGTGGACTGACAGAAGAGAAGTAGAGAGCTTGTTTATGTTGGGGGAAAGAAAGGACAAAGAGAGAAGGAAGAATCTGACAAAAAAAAAAAATTATGAAGGTGGTGGAAAGAGCCTGACCAAAATCAGCTCTTTCTCTTGCAGTCATTGCTTGCAATATGATTTGCCTGAACACACAGTCCTTTGACTATTGTAATTCTAAAAAGATTATAATTGTATACTTAATTTAGAAGAGAAAGGGAATGTGCCGTAGAGATTTTGCCATTTGTAAGTTTTTCTGCTTATTAAGTAACAACATGTTTCATGCATTATTTTGAGGCTCAAACTTGATTAACATGCAGCAATGAAACTGGTCTAATTTTATTTTATTAAAATTGCTGTAAATAGCACTGCTAGCAAAATAAATATAAAAGAAGATGGCATTTGACAGCAAAGATGTACTTAAAATATTTTATTATAATTCCTTAGCTTTCACAAGACAGGTATTGTTAGGAGTCAGTCTGATTAGTCTATCAAAGACACATCGTTGCCTCCTTCTCCCCCACCCTCCACCCAGTCAAAGATAGAATAATCTTTACTATGCTTTCAAAGAATAAGAATTTAAATTGAAGCAAACCATGAAAGTGCCAAAGCATGCTGATTATTGACAGGTTATATGAAAAAGATTGCTTAAAATTCCACCCCACGGACAGACAGTTAGACGTGTGTAATCCCTACTTTAGCACTATGGCCTTGCTCTCTGTTGCTACACTATATGGCTGTAATCTTAAAAGACCATTTATTATATGTGAAATATTGCATGTTCCTGCAGCATCCTTCCTCTATTGGGTTTCTAAGGCCTTGTTGGGCGATTGATTACTCTGTGCTCAATCCTACTGCTTTAGGTATTAATGGCAAACCCCCCATTGTCTTCAGGATTTAGGCCTTCTACGATTTTTTAAAAAATTCATTATATTTTGCAAGTGATGGAGTTTAAAAAGTGTCAGATTGGAAAGACTTACCCTTTACATCTTCCTGTGAGATGTTTTACCTTTAGAATGAAAAAGCATTTGGAACCTGTAGGATGGTTTTGATCTGTGGGATTAAAAGGAATCAGCACTGAAAATGGATTCATATAATTTTCTTTTTGGGTACCCAGCACTTGGGGGGAGGGGGAAGAGTGAAAAATAACAGCTGATTTAATGTAAGTGGGCTGAATTCCCTCTCCTGGTGGGTCTTTCAAAGCTCCGGTTTCTGTTCTTGCCATAGCTCAGTGAGTATCTCCCTCCCCTTTTTGTTAAAAGGCATTTCCTCTGAAAGCCTACAAAAGCAGCTTTCAATCTGATTAAGCTTCTCTTGCAAAAACATACAAAAATGGAGATGCATTTAGGTCAGTATCACCCCTGACTTCATTTGCCTATGCTGCCTCCCAAGGAAACTCTATGGGAAGGAGGGTGGCTCCTGTGGTCAATTGGGTTAGCCAAAATTTCATTTGTGACATTCCAGAGGGCAACAATGAGAATAACCCAAACACAAATGATTGCAAAGTCCAGGGCATCTTGGTACAGCTGTAGGTTTACTGCTGATAGATACCCATTTTCCAGCCTTAACGTGGAACGAGCAGCTACTGGAGGGGTGGGGGGAATGTCTGTGTAAGTCTGCTTCTGGGCCTTGTGTGCTGGTTCACCCCAGCAACACAGCCTTAGCCTACCTGCCCATGAAATGGAGACAAAATAGTGGTTTTGGATAGGTTTTGTGGGGGATATTCTGTACCTGGAAAAATTTTGTGGGGTTGACTTTTCTCAGCATCTACATCTTTCACTTGCCTGTTTGTAGAAACGTGTGCGATATTTGTCTCTAGCAGATTGGTGTTTGCTTCAGATATTTGTACAGCAATTTACAAAGGTGCTTTGATAACAAGTGTAAGCATTTCAACAGGGTAGCACTGAAAAATAAGCTTGAACTAGAACTCTGATTTGTTCCTGCCCTCACAAGAGCTTCATAACCTTTCTTAATATTTCTTTTGTTTAGTACATGGTGATGTTGAAATGTAATCTTTATTACTAAATGAATGAATGACTGGTGTTGCTTAGGGCACAGACTAAAAACTGTTCTCACATGAAGCCTAAGTATTGCTGCTGTGGTTGTCCTGTTGTTTTATTAACTCAGAACAATGTTGGACTACACTCTAAATCTAATAATCCCTGTAAAGTGTCTTCCCTTGGTGGCATCTTTGATAATGGAGAGTAGATTCTAAAAATACAATAAAAGCATAGAAGACAATATTATAACTGCCTTCAAAAATGAGAAAGAAATGGACAAATAATTTAAAAAAAAAAAAAAAAGAGGAAGACAACAGAGAAAGGATAAAGAACAGAATATACTACATGTTAGTTTTTAATCACCTTGTATATTTATGATTTAATCTGCTAACAGCCATGGTAAGTACAGCATAGGATTTGGTGAGTTTCAGTGCCAGATACACACCCTTATTTTCTGTGGAGAAGCAGAGAAAATGATTAAAAATAGTAAAGAAAAAAGTGACACGTTTTTTTCAATTTATTAGTTGAACTATAAAATACGTATTTTATTTTTTCCCCTAATGGCATTCAGTTGCTACTATGTACATTTACACGGAAAGGGGTTGTTTCAAATATTATGGCTGTTTCTCCTCTGATTAGCTAAGTAAGCATCTTATGATCTCTGAAGAGGAGAAATGGCCCGCAAGACAAAAGCATTTTTCCAGTGTGTGTGTATGTGTGTGAGTGCGCACATGTGTGTGTCTGCATACACACATACTGATAAATGTGTGCACAGAGCAAAGAGCTTCACAGGTTTATAACTGGGGAACAAACTACATGGTTTTTATTTGTTTTTAAAAGCAGAAAATATGAGTTCTGCCTGCAGAATGTCAGAGTGTAAAACCTATTTTTGCTCTGATTGTGGAATATATATATATATTTAATTTTTTTTTTTTTTTAATACCAATGACTTTTACATGAAGCAACATTCAGATGCTTTATGTTTCACTTTTATTTAAACAATCATTGTCTCTCTCAAAATATTTTCCTGGAAACCTTATGTACAGGTAATAAAAACCTTGCATTGGAGCAGGTTCATCTGATAATAACAATACAAGGTTGTCTGATTATGCCAAAATGATATTGGAAAAAGGAGATTTTATTAACTCACTTACAATGAAATCTATAACATCTATGAGTTTTCTCCCTTCCAAATGGACCAAAAGCCTCATTAGAGAACAGAAACCTTTTTTAAAGAATACATACTAGAGTATAAAATACATTTAAATTGAAGCCTAGGGAGCAAATGATAACTATTAAATTTCTTTTCTAGAAATACCTTCTTTAATTTTCTTTTCCCTTTTACTTATTTATTTTTCTTCTTTTGTTTGTTTGGTTTTTTTTTCCATGTTAGCATCTTGATGCAGTTTCTACCTGCTAACACTTCAGGCAATTCACTTCCCCATTTTAAGAAGCTTGAGAGGTAACCTCAGTTCATAGAGTACCGTCAGAGCCAGGATTAGTGCTGCTGGGTGTCACTTGCAAGATATCTTTTCTTCTCATGCCTCTGTACAGGTCAGCAGTACCCAAATACTACTTTATCAGGCTTTAGAAACACTACTCTTCCTGGTGATTTTTATGTCCTTTTCATTTCAAGCACACACTTGCTCTAGAAGATGCTTGGGATGTTTTAATGCCAATTTTATCACCATGTTTGCAAAGGCAGACAACTGCCCAGTAGCTCAGCCTTGTCACATTCTCCTTTTTGGCTTTCTGGAGAACTACATATCAGTGGGAGCTGGTGGTGGATAGTTTCATACAGTCCTCTGCCTGCATACTCGTTTCTTCTTGTAGGGGCATTTTGCCTAGAATGGGATGCTTTTTTTTTAGGCAGGAAGAAGGTGCGCATGGGGAATGACCCCAGCTTTCCTTCCCTTTGCTCTGACACATATTCCTTTGCACCTTCCAGGAGGGAACACTCTTCCCAGTCAGGATCTTCCCAGGGCCTCCTCCTACCTGATCTGAGAAGGAATTCAGAAAGGCTTTCCTCACCCCACTCCAGTCTGAGCTGTTTGCCATTGCATTTTTTTTTTTTTTTCTGTGTATTTTCCATATAGCTAGGTGTTAAATTTTTATTTCTAAGACTTAGTTTGAAAATAGGTGAATAAAAATTGAATTCTATATATGAAAGGGTATTTTGATTAAAAGCCCAAAACCTTAATTATCACGCAGAAGTCTTAATACGAGCATTTCGATCAGCGCACTCAAGCACCTTTGAGTTATGAATATTCTTACATCCCCTTGCATATATTGCTTGTTTCTAACTGCTAGCACCTTACATACTAGATCCAGTAAATTACAGACGTATCCCATAAAATGAGATATAAGAGCCCTATGCTTTCAAAAAAATAAAGTTGATAAGTTAGGGAAAACTATATTTAGAAACCAACGAAGAAAAGCAAACACCAAAAGCTTGGTTTCAGTTATTGGTAATTAAAAATATGGCCAAATGTGTTGATTGGTGCAGTGGAAATGACTGTGTGCATTAAAAAGAAAACTTCAAAAGTGCTTTATTATTATTATTTAAATTAAAAATAACCACCTTCTAATTGGCAAAAAGTGAGTTTGGGAGAAAAATATTTCAAAGCAGATACATTAAGCTTGGAAAGTCTTGGGAGATATGCCATTTATTTCACGTGATTTCTCACCTTACTTAACTGCTGAATTCTCAGCAAATTTAACAATGTATCAAGATTTTGAAAATGACATGCAGTAAAGTGCAAATCTCAAATGCCTACTGTAATAGTAATTTAATTTGGAGAATCTGATTATTCTGATAAAAATCAGCCTCCTTCAGTAGGTTAAATAGTTGTTGTTTGCTACTTGAAAAATGTGATTAGTTTAGCAGAACTTGTTTTCTGTTACACCATGTAGCTCCTTTGGTTATGAGTATTCTTACATCCCCTTGCATATATTTTGCTTCTTTCTAACTGCTAGGCTCTGCACAGCTATACGTAGCTGCTGTCATATAGTTCCCCTGCTGTCATTTCCAGGTCTTTCTTGTATAGCTTCTGAATATCCTTCCAGAAGGAAATTAAATGTTTCACCTGAGTAAGGCCTTCTGAAATGTGCCTTGTTAAAAAGTGCCCTACAATTATGGTAGGAGAATACATATATTACTTGATCTACCCGTGTTTGCTCAGACACCATCAAGTCCCCATCAGGCGTGGAAACAGCCGTGGCCAGGCTTGATCTTCCAGAGAAGACTTTTGGACACTCAGACACATTAAGTTTGCCTTTACTGCTGCACTGCTGCACTATTTGAAGACAGGACTCTTGCCCTCAAAGAGTTAAACTCACTTTGGAATCAGAGTTAATCCATATGCTAATCTATTTTAAATATCCCTGCATAACTACTGGTATATTTTTAGAAGAGCAGTTTGTTGTTCCAGTTGCCAGCTCCTTCTGATGACACAACAAAATAGGGCAGAATAATGTTTTAATGATTATTTTGTCCATTAGCTGTAAAAAGGAGAAAAAAAAATCATAATAAAAAAAAGCCCTCCTTGTCCAAGTATATTTTTTATTTGAATGTTTTCAGCCTGTACTCTGCAATCAGCCAATTACTGTAAGTAATGTGATGGGCCTGAGGTATCAGCACAGAGAGCATTCCTGTTGTCCCTCAGGTTAGGGATTGTTTTGCGATGATCACTCGTCCTGATTTGAAGATTGCATGACAAGACACTATTAAAGGAAGGGCAAGGAATTCAATTTCTCGATGTCATTTTGCCTGGCCTGGTTTTGAAAATAGGTCACTGTATACTATCCGGATTTGTATATTATAACAGCACCTGCTAGCATTTCTGTAGTAAGTGTCTAACAGTATTTTCATTATAAACCCCTATTTTCAGGGGTTTATAGACTGTAACTTTATCATAGAAAGAAGCCTCTATCTAAATGGCGGCATACCAGATCTCTTCTTAGGAGCGTTTTTCACACTGCAAATCATCCCAGATAGTGTTCAGCCATTTCTGCAGGAGTGAAAAATGCAAACAGCTTTCAGAGGTGGTTTGGTATCGATAATACATTCCTCCGGAAACAGCCACCACACTATGTTTATCTTTTAATTAAAATGATATCTAAGAGAGCTGTGTTTGAGTAACTGTCGGTATAAATGTTGGTGACTAGGCATGTATATTTTAATTATGCAAATCCGCAGTAATAAATGCCCTTATATCATGGAAGGATTTAACAGGGTTAAAAACTGTTTCTTTGAAAGGGTCTGTAAATAAATCAGATGGATCTGAATGACAAGTTGATGTTTATATATCTGTTTACATTGCTTTTTCACATAATGTGGAATTGTATCTGAGGGAGTCAGCATGAATCTCTGGCCTAATATTTTAAATTGCAAATAGATTTTTACTTATGCAACTGAATCAGCACAGCTGTGCAAATGTATGCATTTAACATTGATTAAATGCTTCCACCTATACGTTACAAAATGCAAACGGAAGCCCCTTACCACCAGTAAATGTAGGTTTTTGCAAAATAGCTGTCAAGGAGCATTTCATCACCTGCTATCTACTTCCTGACACGTCTTACTTTTCATTTTTAATATGATCAGAAGCAGCCAGGCAGCAACAGAGCAAAATGAAACTTCTTCTAAGACAAAGATAATAAAATACATAAGAATAGCACTAAAGGATTGTCTGAAGACTGCAGATGCAAGGAAATTCAGGGTTAATGCTGCGTTACTTCATTTGGAAGTCACCCCCATTGCGCCTGTTTATTGCAGGGGTCCTCCAACAGCCAGAACACAGATGCGCGAGAGGAAGCCACAGAACAGTGGGCTAAGCCAAGCCTTCGGGTGGCAGAATGAAAAATTCCCAAATTTCTTGGGTTTGAGGACAGGGAGGAAGAGGAAGATGATGGCCCTGGCTGTGCTCAAGGCAGAACAGAAAAGAAAGGCGGATGAAACTCCAGGCACTGTACGTTGGCTAGGTGTTGAGATTCCTGGAGGTATTCTTTCTACCTACTTTTCGAAATACCCATTGGTAAAACACAGTCCCCTATCCCCTTCAAAGCCAACAGTTTGCTCCTTAAATGTGTTTAGGCTTCATTTTAATGGAAGTGAAACATAGTCGATGGAGGCAAATTAAAACCATATAATTTTGTAATCTTAGTTTAGCTATAATTGCGGCAATAAAACAGTGGAAAGAATAATTGTGGAACATATGTTTGTGAGTGACATTATCTAGGTGACTTCCCTTTTACGGCAATGCGCTGTCCTATTTGTCTCCCCTCCCCATGCATTGGAATGACAAACCTGCGAGCCCGGAGTTAATGCTGATTGCAGCAGCTGCTTACACATGGAGTCTCCATGGCAACCAGGGAGGTTGCCATGCAACCATATTCTTTTAGGGACAGTGAAAATGCCCAAAGGCTTACTAAAAATACATGGAAGGGGGGAAAAAAATCTTAAATTTTCTTACTACTTTTAGTGGTTGGAAGGGACTGCGCTGCCGCCTGAAAGCACGGGTGCAAATAAAAGCCCAGCCCTGACCTTTCAGAAATTGCTTGCCGTCGCTTGCAACCTGGAGCTTTATTGACAAAGATGACTTTTGATCGATTGTAAAATTGGTAGCCAACGCGCGGCGGCGGCCCATTGCCATTCCAGAGGGGCTGAAGGTCAGTGAGCGCCATCAATGCTGGATCGATCGGCAGAGCTGAGAAATGCCGGCGTGTGCTGCCCCAGCAGCCTGCAGCGGGCTGTGCCACGGAGCGAGCCGTCCTACCCGCAGCGTGACATCACCATGCGCGGCTCAGCTGTTTCTGCAGTTTTCTATAAATAGCGAGATAAAAAATTGAAGGCTGCTTTTGGAGAATTTAACCAGCCAATCTTCTGTTCGTCAGCAGACGAGACAGGCTGCTTTTTTTTTTTTTTCGTTCACTCTACTAATGCTGCGCTGCGAATTTTTCTTCCTAGTATTCAGAGCTTGACCCTAAATAACCAAGAGCTGTGAATGTCATACATGGCTACATTTGGGATTGTCCTGGGATAGGTGTTCAATTCGTCACCCATTGCTTCTCTAACTCCATCCTAATGGATGAAGGGAGAAGAATGGGTCAGAAGTGCTGGGCACAGTGTGCATCCTGGCATTGTGCAGCTGTGGGATGTTTGCTGAGCTCAGCATCACCCTGAGCTGCAGGAAGATCCACGTGCCCTCTGGTGCTCACCGAATTATATGCCATCCACCTCAGTCACAGCTACATGAAGGATCTTGGGGGCTGCAATAGTGGAAACAAAGTGTTTGAAGGAAGCAATTAGAAAAGCAAACAAAAGGTCTGCTAATAAGTGTGCTTCCTATTTTTCCTTGATTCCAATTCCCCCACTCTATTTCTTAATTAATCCTCCAAGATAGCTGATGAAATAAAAACATTATCTGCCTGCTCTGTAAATAACCTCTTGCTTGATAGTATTTCTTTGTGGAAATAGAAGCATTACAAATCTGCAAATAACAGAACAAAGTCTTGGAACCATGAGGATAAAATGTGCATCTGCAAGTTTTATTGTATTTTGGAAGCCAGGGCAATTCTTTTTGAAACGTAAATGGGAAAAAAAGCCAAACTTGCAAACACAAAAAATGCCATCAGGTCCAGGTGGTAAAAACTGTGTGCTCTGCAGACACCATCCATAGCTGGCCAATGTAGTGAACTCATACTGCTTACTGGTCCTTTGATGTCAAAGGCCTTGATGTCCCTGAGTTGCATTCACAGAGCAAAAGGAGTGGGTGTCAGGGAAGGGAACAGTCTTGAGTAGCACCTGAGAACCCCTGAGCACTCTCCTTCTATGCATAATCCTGGGCTCAGCATCATGAGAGATAAAGCCAAAATGGTCATGTCCCCATCTTTACTGATTTCAATAGGGAGCTGAAACTGCCTGGCAACAGGGAAGATGAAAGTACTTGTTTTTTTGAGAAGTTAATGGAGCTAGGAATAGAAACCATGCTGTTCCTTGAAGGCAGGGGAGAAGAGACCAGCAGTTTTTCTATGCCTGATGCAGTACTGATTGCAGTACAGGGGCTATTGCAGGGTGAGACACCATGGCCTGTGCCATACCAGGGACTAGTGCAGGGAATGGTGACAGCTTAAGCTGGCCTCAAAAATGCATCCTTCCCTTAGCATGTGAAGTGAGAAAGAATTGCAAAATGCGTGTAAAATTATTGGTGTATGGGATTTGAAACTATGTTTGCTCTCTGCAGAACACGTTTTTAAACACGTACCTTCCATGGTAAAATAAAACACATATAATTGGGATTTTTGGTACTGAGTCAAGCCAGTGCTCTTATTAAAAATCACCTGTTTTGTAAAGGCAGAATAAAGAGGGTTGAAAATAAATAAGACCTTCCCATATTCCTAAGCTCAGCATCATCTTGCCTTATTAGTCAATACAACCGGCATGCATGGAGTACTGAAAAGCTACACAACTGTTTCTATTATCTTTGCCCGATCTCACACTGAACCCCTTCTGGGGACAATGGTCTTGAATCTGCATTCTGTGACCTTTTCAAAATCTCGTATTGAAAATATGAGTGGATTAGCCAAATTTGTGAATCACAGGCCTGTTCACTAAGTCAACAAGCGCTTGCTTGCTAATTTCAATGGAAGCAGGAGCAAAATGGATTCTGTCCCAGCAAAGCTCTATTTAACTTCAGCTTAGAGTGAAATCTTTTCCTGTCATTTTTATTGTCTTTTTATGACTCTTTGTCAATGGACAAATGAGAAACTTTACTTTTTCTGAATCCTTTCCCAAGAAATGGAAGAGGAGTCCTATCATTTGTTTCTGAGCTCTCAAACATAATGTCTTCTCAGTCCGCTGCTGGAAGGAGTTAAAAGTTACTTTTACTAGGGTGCACTGGTGTGATCAAACCCGATATTTGGCTGTGGGAGAGAGGAGTGCCCTAGAGAACTGTCGCCTGACTACTCTGAGCCCTGAAGGGTGTAAGAAATCTGAAAACAATTCTGGGCACCACTAGGACAAGACAAAAGAAGCAATAGCCCTGTAAGGAAAAGCATCTGAAAGCACAAGGAAGGAAAGAAGGAATTCTGTTGCTACTAATCTTCTCCTTGACTTAATTATTTCAGATATTTATCTCTAGTCAGTGCAGTTTTCCCTTACTGTTCTAGTAACCAGACTTTCAGGATTTTTTCAGTGTTAGAGACCTACTGGATAGGAACAGAAAGTGCATGTCTGTGCTCAGACACATACAGGGACATCAGCAGATGTAATGTTTTACAGGGCTGTTAGCTAGCAAAACTGAGCAGCTACATTAATATTGAATATTTCTTTTGTATCTTAAAAATAAAAACAATTGCCTGTCTTAGCCAATTATATATGTATTTTTTGAATGAGATGAAACTTTTCATAAAAAATCCTTCTTTATCATTTTGTCTGTTTGTGTCAAAATATCTCAGGGCAAAAAGCCCAGAGGAAAGCCATCCAAAAAAAAAAAAAAACATACAAAAAAAAAAAAAAAAAACCCAAAAACAACTTTGTACGCTCTTTCATGACAGTGAACTATTAAATCTCATGAGTAATGTAGGGAAGAGCTGGATCATGCCTAGATTGCTCTTTACCCAGGATGCACTGTTGCCTGCAAGATTCTGAATAAAGACACACACCTGCTAGTGAGCTGATAACACTCTGGGGTCATTTCATTGAAGAAACTGTCAGCCAGGAGGTATTTAAATAAAGCCACAGATGAATTCATGACCTGCACTGCTGAGACTAAAAAAAGGTGTTAAAGCAGAAAGAGAATGCAGATAAATGCACATTCCTTTGTATTGCAACAAAACTTCCACATGTAAATCAACTGAATGGGAGAGAATGGGAAAGCAATGTGCTGCTCTGTACAGTAGAGGGAAGGGAGATGGTTCAGCTGCACATCTGGCTGCCAGCCAAGGCAGTCGTGTGCCATGCTTGTTTGCCTACTAGTGCTGCTTAGATTGGCAAATGCCCATGCAGTTTGAAGAGGGCAGGCGCATGACTGGATGCCTGCCAGGAAGTGTGTGGGACTGATGCCACTGCTGGACGCCATAGCCTGGTAGGAATGAGGAATACAAAGGCATTCAATAATCTGAATGTCCCTTTGCTTCAAGAGAGCGGTGCCAGGCAGCATTTAATGAGAGATTGCTTTGTTACAAAGTCCTCGACATCAAGTGGGCTGGTGAGCTCATTAACCTGACTGCAGCAAATAAAAAAGGCACACTCAGAAGACTCCCATGATAGCATACTCAATAGTGTAAGAGTCCTTTTGCTTCCTTTATGGTGATCCATTAGCAAGCAGCAGTGTAAACACCATAAAGCAAGCCAGTTTTCTGATTGTTCAACTGAAGTCTGTTTTCCCTTAGGGATTATGCCACCAGTTGATATAGATCACCCCCTCCCCCAGCTCCTCCACATTATCATCTATTACGTAATGACCTTCTATGCAATGAGGGATTTTCCCATATTTCTCAAGAGCAAAACTGCAACTAAGGAAACTATTGGCAATTCACCTTTTCAGCAGAAGAGAAGCAACAGTGTAGGGTACATCAGAAAAAAAATCAAACCACAAAGTGATGCCAAGGAGAATGGAAAATATGATGATACCTATGTTTATAGAAGTTCAGTTATAACTTATGAAAATGGTATGTATCTTTTCTGCATTGTCTTTGTTCCTGTTTACACAGGGTTTTATATCTGTGGGAGAGGCAGCCCACCTTGCTTATGCAACACGGTTTCCTATGTGTTTCAGAAAATGCTGTTTGCCCTCAGGAAAATGTAATATAAAATAGTACTTACAGAGCAAGTACTTACTGCATATCCATTTGCAGCATAGCCTTTTGCTGATTTACTAATCAAAGGAAGAAGAGAGAAAAAGCAAATCCCCGAAGAATTCCCCTTTTAAAAACAAAGAGGAAAAATCCTTGTTGTAGTTATTCCATTTAAATGATCTGAGTTACACTACTGAAAACAGTTTTTCAGCACCTATATAACTCCCAGGAACTGCAGAGAACTATTGCTTCCCCATAAGCATTTAGAAATCATAACTAGAAAAAATGCTAAAAATGGTAAATGAATTATTCTTTCTTATTCTTATTTTTTCTTCTTTGTGGCAGGTAGGTGATCAGTACACACATAGTAATAATTTTTGGTTACTGGATTGCTCAGTCAAGGTCTGATTACTGCGGTATCTATCTGTCACAAAACAAAACTAGAAATCCCATTAGGCACTAATTAATACCCTTTTCAGAAGAATTACGTACTAGTTAAAATGCATTCTGTTCTCAGTAATAAGATTGTTTTTAATTCTTTAACAAATGGCAGAACTCTTTAATGATCTTTAAGGTGCTACCTCCAATCAGATCCCATTATAGGATCAATTTAAAGTCCCCAAGCAGTAGTTACAGCACCACTGTTAGTATGTGAAATTGTGAAAAAATATCGAAGGCAATAATTAGGCTACATCTTCCTACATTTTCCTACTTCTGAAAAATGTTAGCCTGAATTGTGTTTTGTCTGCAATGCTTAGACTGTGCTTCACATTTTGTAATTAAAAGCCATTTTATTCTCCGATTTCATGTTTGTTCCCACTCTTTCAGTCAATAACATGTGATTTAACAGAGGCAAAAAATCTACATGACTTTGCTGTAATAGATCAGACACAGCTTCTTCCAATGCCTTTAGAGACTTCAAAAGGGAAGCAAAGGAAATTATCTTTTCTGCTTTTAGGAATTTTACACGCTTAATGTGAAGATGCAGACAGAGATGACACACTGGCCTGAGTCAAGTGAAGACCATCAAGATGATCACGTGTCTGGAGCATGTATGCATGAGGAAAAACTGAGAATTGGGTTTGTTCTGTGTTAAGATGGAAAAGATTGGGTGGAAAAGCTTTTTGTGGGTCTACAAAAGCCGTATGGAAGAACACAGAGAAGTGTTAGTCAGACTCTATTTGAAGGTGCAGTGATATCACAGGAGGTAACTGACACAGGCTGGAATGTGTGAAAGCCTTTGGATACAAGGATGATTTCCCTACCGTGAAGGTGGTTATATATTCCTACAGGTTGTCCAGGGAGGTAGAATTGCTATCCTTGGAGACAATAAAATCTCACAATTCCTATCTCTCATTCTCATGGGGTTTTCAACTTACTGGAAGTTTGCTAGAAATACAATGCAACAGAGAGTAAAAAAATCTAGGGGCTTCCTGGAGTATGTAGGAGTTAACTTCCTCACACAACTGATAAGAGGTAGTTACCCAGATAGACTTGCTCTTTATGAATAGGGAAGGACTGGTGGGACATGCGGCTGACAGAAACTGTCCTGGGGACAGCAACCACAAAAAGACTGAGTTCTCTATTCTTAGTCAAGTCAGGAGGAGGGTCACCAAAACTGCTACTTTGGACTTCTAGAGTGCAGATTTCGGACTGTTTAGGACATTGATTGGGAGAGTCCCTTGGGAGATCGCCTTGGGTAAAGGGGTCCACGAAATATGGACATTCCTCAAGAAGGAAATCATAAAGGCATAGGAGCAGGCTGTGACTAGTGGTCTTCCCCAGGGACTGGTGCTGAGTCCGGTCTTGTTCAGTATCTTTATCAGTGACTTGGATGAAGGGATAGAGACCATCCTCTGCAAGTTTGCTGATGATACAAAGTTGGGAGGAGTGGCTGATACACTGGAAGGCTATGCTGCCATTCAACAAGACCTGGGCAGGCTGAAGAGTTGGTCAGGGAGGACCCTAACAAGGTTTAACAGTAAAAAGTGTAGAGTCTTGCACTTGGAGATGAACAGCCGCATGCACCAGTACAGGTTAGGGGATGACCTGCTGGAGATGAACTCTGCAGAGAAGGACTTTGGGGTCCTGGTGGACAACAGGTTGTCCATGAGCCAGCAGTGTGCTCCTTGTGGCCAAAAGGGCCAATGGTATCCTGAGGTGCGTTAAAAAGAGCATGGCCAGCAGGTCAAAGAGGTGATTGTTCCCCTCTACTCTGCCCTGTTGAGGCCACATTTGGACTACTGTGTCTAGTTGTAGGCTCCCCAGTTCAAAAAAAGATGGGGATCTCCTAGAAGATATCCAGTGGAGTGCCTGGAGCATCTTCTGTATGAGAAAAAAACTGAGTAACCTGGGTCTGTTCAGCTTAGGAAAAAGAAGATTGACAGGGAATCTATTAAGTGTTTATAAATGTCTAAGGGGAGATGAAAGACAAATAGATGAGGCCAGGCTATTCTTGGTGGTGTGTGGTGATGGGACAAAGAGTAATGACCTAAAGCTTATACAGAGGAAGTTCTGTACCAACATACAGAAGAACTTCTTTATGGTGAAGGTGACGGAGCACTGGAACAGGTTGTCCAGAGAGTCTATGGGGTCTCCTTCTATGGAAATATTCAAAACCTATCTGGATATCTACATCTGTGATCTATCGTAAGGTACCTGCTTTAGCAGGGGGGTTGGACTAGATGATCTCTTGAGGTCCCTTTCAGCCCCTGCAATTCTGTGATTCTGTAGTTCTGTGAATTTTCAGAACAGTAATTTTAGGAGTGTTTGTGATATTTTACAGTTGTATCTCTGAAAGAATGTCCTTCACATTTGTAAAAAAGTTCACTAAATGCAGGCAGAAATAGCACCTTGTCACTTCAGTACCAAACACTTGCATGTGAATTTTTTATTTGAATCATGCAATGCCTTATCCAAAGGCAGTCCTTGAACTGCAAACACCTGGTGAGAGGACATTGCCAGTGATTTAACCTGACAGTGTGCTGAGACGAAAATCACTAGGTCTGCGAGCGTAATCAAGCCTTTACAGAATGCTGGAAAAGAACAGAAGGAGTGGAAATATCAGACATTCACAGTAACTTTGTAGTGAACACTACTCTGGTATGCAGAAGTGGCAGCCTGTTGCTCTTTTTCCTGTTTATTAAGGAGCTTGGGTTGGTGTTGGGAAAAATACAGAAAGGAGTATGATGAAGCTGAAGCATCTGTACCAGAGGGGCATAATGTAACAGGGAACAAGGCAATCTACCCCTGGAGCAGAGGCTTGCTCTGGGAACCGCTGTGTAGCAACTGACCAGAAACAAAAATTAAAAAAAGAAAAAAGAAGGACACTAAAAATAAGATGAAAACCAGAAAATGCCACCTTTAGCTCAGCAATTGAAAATAAGCAGAGTAACAGGCCTTCTCACTTCTGGTTAGCATGATAATGGCAGGTATTGAGTACAGATATATTGGTTCGTATATTTTTCTCTTAATTGTCTTGCTGATGTTATGTGAATCCACCTTCACCAAGCTTGAACAAGCTCATGTTGCAAAGTACTTTATGTAGTTCCTCTCTAAAGCAACACTGATGTTTGACTATGCCAAGATAAGAACTGCAGTTGTAATTGAAAAAGTCTGTTTTACAAATGCATTTAGGAAAATGCTTCAAACAGACCTGAGAAATCAGGGGAAAATACTCATTGCTACAGTGTATGCTGCTGCATTCCTTTGGCTAATTTTCTTCTGTCTTCAAGGCTTACTTAGTCATTTTGGGAGCTAAGACAACTGTCTGGTTTAAGCTGAACAAAATCTTTTGAGGGCAGTGAGCAAAGAAAAAACAGGAGGAACCATTCCAGAATTGCAGGGGCTGTTTCTCAGGATTTTGATGGACAAGTGCTAGCAAATCTTCAAGCAAATCTTTAACCTTCCTCAAAAAACTTTTAAGACTTTTTCTCTGCTTCATTGTCCTTACCAGCTAGTATCATCACACAGAAAATTGTGAGAGCCATGTAGGAGTATCCCATAGCATCACTTATGTTGGACCAATTGGTCCTGCCTTCGAAGACATTCATTCTCCTAGAAATACTTTTAAAGGTGGCTATATGACTTGGTACAAGTTTATGATGAAATATTAGGACATCAGCTCAACTCACAGATTTGCCACTCTCCAAAGATTACAAGGCTTTTTAGTCAATATGTACAAAGCTAAAAAATAATTATCTTCATGAGAAGTGGAACTTCCATCCATATAATGTTGCTCTGTGATTCCAGACTAACTGCTGGGTGGAAACAGTATAAGTTCACGTGAGATTTTCAACTATTCTAACTTACTGGACCATACATTGTCAGCAGTAGTGGAGAGGACATAGATAAAGCTAGGGGAAAAGGTTCAAGAAAAGATCCCCTGCAGTTGTGTCTTCCAAATTTTAGGCATCCTTGTGAATTCTGTTTGTTTGCTAGTTCCACTCTGGGAATTTAATAGCGCTTACTGGATGCTGAGTTATAAAATGACACAGAAACAGCAGCAGTTGTTTGCTCTACTGTTTCGAGGTTCCTACTTATAGCAACAATACAAGCTGAACAGTGGAAGGAACAAAGAAAGCTCATTCTCAACAGCAGTCTGAACTCAGAATATTTCTGTGAACTAAAGTAGCCTCTGACCATGCTAACAGAGCAGTTTTGGACAGAGTTTTAAGAAGTCCAGGAGAGCTGTACTATGAACACAGTGTGCATTTTTTGTGAGATCAGACTAGTACTGTTCTGATGGGTATTTACTCTGGCTCAGATGCACTGAATCATCAAACGGGCAGAGAATCAACCAGCTGTTTAAGGAAAACCTTGCTCTTGCACAGTTATTGGTTTGTTTGTTTGTTTTTGGAAGCAGATGTGCTGAAATAAAAAAAAAAAAAACAGCCTTGGTTTTCCTAGGCTTAAAGACTTGCGTAATCTACTGTGATAGATTATCATGACAAGACAGACCATGATTTTTGTTTTCTCTGTTCCTTCTGGCCCTCCTGCTTCTTTAACTGTTTATTCTTTTGGACTGCAAATATGCAGACCTATATCATACTGTTATAAGAAGCCCCAAAATACAAATGGCAGACCCCTGTGCAAATATCAGCAAGCTGTCTTTTTAACTATTTAAATTTTCCATGTGTAATGTTCTAGAGCCTCTTTTAACACTTGAGCCAATGATTTTGTATGGAGGAAGAAAGAAAGAGTATGTTGCACCCGCAAGAGCTTTTCACAGTTACTCAAGAGCTTCAGTAACTGGGACTCTTGAAATATAATAAATGGGTAGGGTGGAGAGATAGGCAGAGTAGAGACTGGAGTTGTTCTCTTTTTTTGATCAGTTAGTAATTTTTTATAATTTGTTGCTTGTTTAAAAGATCCCACAACCTGAAAAAAATACTGTAATGAGAGTTAATATTGTTTTAATAGCTAATTTCCATTAATTCTCAAATTTATATCAAAATTTTTATCTATCTTACATAAGTTTACCTAAGATAATTATGTTTTGGGGAGTGTATGACAATATTCTGACAGAAGGTGAATGTTTTTTCTTCTTACTTGTAACTTGTTGAAAAAGTTGAATGCTAGACTTCTTTATTACAATATACAATTCTTTTTGCATCAGTGACTGCTAGAGGAGGTTGAACAGAGGTGAATCTTGGAAGTCTAATTTTGACCTTCATAATGCCATTTATAGGAGAAAAAAAAATAAAAGTTCTTGTAACGTAGAATAATATTCTCCCAGTCCTACATGTTTGTACGCAGCTATGAAGGTCACTAATTTCTGGAAGCATGAAATATTAACCACATGTGGGGATAACCCCCAAATCTACCTTCTTCTGTCTTGTGTGCCTGACAACAGCCTCAATTAGTGTCTTTTTCTCTAGCTTTGTCTGACAATATGAAGTGGACTTCTATGACTGCAGCTTCTCTCATAGCTTCCAAGGGCAGAGGGGGACACAGACTACTCTATCACAAGGTGTTACAGTGGTACTTGGGCACAGCTACTTTTGAAAACCAAGGTCATTTCTCATGCCCAAAGAAGACAAGAAGACAAGGTTAGTTTATTTGTCCTATACTTTTTTTTTTTTGACTGTGCAAAGAATGATATAATATTATGTCAGTTTATCTCACAAGTTCTGCTATTTGTCTTCTCTGGGGTTGCTCCTTAATACAATTAAAATTAGTTACTGAGAACTACTTGCAAGTCTAACTCATTCTCAGATGGGTTATTCCTGACAGGAGATAGAATTCTGGCCATCTGCAGGGACAAGAAGTCAATGTGCTCTTTGAAGTAATAAAACTTCATAGCCTTGTAAGGCTGCCCAAGAAAGCCTAGTGACAATACTGAGATATTTATTTTCTCAAATCTGGAAACAGTTGCCAAGACAGCAGTGAAATGAATTTCTGCCTAAAAAATGTGGTTTATCCCTCCCCCTCCCCTTTCCTAACATCCTAAGATGACAGCAAGACAACTATTGATAAAATAATTGAGGTCAATGTCAGTAACAACAGGGTATTGTATTAAAGAGTTCATATCAAATTCTGCCCCAATGCCTGTTGAAATAATGGGCATAAGCCCATTGTCCCCTCCTCCTAGATCAAAGATTTTTGTGATAAAGTTAATCTGTGTCTGAATTTTATGATTTTCTCTTGGTAAAACTTCTCTTACCTGCGGTGGTGTGTTGTTTGAATTGAGAATTCAATGTGGACACAGTTAGTTCTCTAGGATCACCGTAGTAGTTAAAAACCAAGGCTTTCCCAAAGCTGGCACAAAATATGTATGGGATAACATTACAAATGGACGGAAATGTAAGAGTGGTAATTAACTATGAAATTAGCAAAAGAAGAAAATACAATGAATAGAAATGTACAATGTTAATTTTTTTTGAGCACTCTGCTAAGCCATGACAGGAGATGGAAAAAGGCACGTGAAGCTGAGTCAGGACAAGCAGTTGCATCCTACACCTGTCTCTCAGTGTCCTCTTCTCTCCTATTTCGCTCTGTGGTGTGTTTGCCTGTCTCTGCCGCAAGCGCGGTTCCTACTTCAGTGAAGTGGGAAAATGGATTTTTCTGTCCACGAACCACTCTGCATGCCAATTGCCACCCGATTTTAAGGAGCTTGGTTGCCTGGGAAACGTAAACGGGTGTTGCTGTGGAAACCTGGTTTGGCTGACCACTGGGTTTCCCTGAGCTGGGTGGGGAGGTGGGGACTCTCCACATCAGTCCCTGGGAGCAGGTGATGTGAGATGGTTTTGTCACTGGCAGTATCAATAAAGTTGCAAAGCAGTGCTAATAGCTTTTGCTTTCATTTATTTAAACCTCTTCTGCTGATGACTTTTGGAGATGGAAAAATGAGGCTGACCCATTTGGGTAATAGGTTAGAGGAACGAGTCCAAGTAGGAGGACACTGTTTATTTACCTGCTTCAGAAAAGTTTCTAAGACTTTTTTACATGCACAAATTACTTAGAAGAAAAATGAACTTGAAAGCCTCACAAAATGTACAATTTCACATTGCGTTAACGTAATCTTTTTGAAGTTATTATAGCCATTCCTTTACTATTAATGTTCCTGTTTACTCAGTTGGCTTAAACTGTTCATCTCATAACGAGCATATGCTGTCAGTAAAAGCAATGGCTGCTATGGTACACATTAACTCCTTGTTTCCAAGACTCATGCCAAGTAGAAATGGCACTGGCCATATGTAGCCCTGGATTCAGATTTGGGGCAAAAGGAGTTAACTAACAGCTGAAGCAGAATGCTGTAAATTCTTCGATGGCCTCTGCTGGCTTTGGAAACAGAGTAAGAAGAGAATACTGGCTAATTTTTCTTTCTCTTTTAAGTAACAAAATGAAAAAAAACCAAAACACTATTATAGCTCACATTGACATCAATGAGATCATAATAATAATACTTTGTACTTACACGGCACCTTTTATCCCAAGTTTTCAAAGGATTTTTCAGATCTTAATAATGTAACACTGTATTCTCTACTAGCAAGGCAGTCACAAAGTGGTGTGGGAGTGAAGGAGGCATTAGACATTTGTAGGGTGGTACGACACTGATGCAGATTTTAGTAAGCTATGCAGCCAACTGACAACACCTCTATGGCTAAATCACACTTAAGATTAAATATTTATATAATCTATCACTGACATAGTTTGCTGCAGTAGAAAGAGATGAAATCTCCTGTGTAGACCATTGATTATACTGCAGATACTACAGTGAGGGAAGCTGTGTTTGGGCTGGTTTAGAGCTACCTCTTGATCTATCTGATTCAGTAGATTCTGTTGTTGCTATTGTAGTTACAGTTGTTTCCTTTTTCTTCCACGATACTTAAAAATAAACACATTATTAAAAAACTGTAGTAGTACTGGAATATGTACTTGATTTCAGTGAAGGCAGTACTAGAGTAAAAATGCAGAATAACTCGAATGATTTTCCTGTATTTTTACGTTTTAGGGCTTCCAAAATATTCTGTGCTCAAGCTTACTTGAAGAGAGAAATTTTGGCAAGTCAGGGAAAATCAATCTCCCATACCTCCTCACTTAATTTTAATTTAAAAGTACTTTTTTTCTCACTGTAATAAGTTGTCATAGATTTGATATTCAAGTGAGAAGAGGGAAAAAAGGTTGACCTTTGATACTGGAAAGATGACACAGAAGTAGCCCTTGTTTTCAAGCGCTCCCATGTCCAATTAATACACAGCCAGTGCTCTGGAGGCATCTCCTAAGTGACTTTTTGGCGATAGGGAATACTGTTATCCAGGGCTCACAGGAAACTCTGCCTTATCTGTAACTAATATAACTCAGAGAAGCTCTAAAGGAATCTGTGGAGCTACATCAATTTACACAGGCTGAAAATGTGTTTAACTATTTCCAGACAAACAAAGACATGCAATTCCCCATTTGCCTCCACAAAGGCAGATATTCTCTCTTCTTACCTGCTCCATTTGCTTTAATGAGGTGTTCACAGCAAAGCGTAAATGGTACCATTTAGACGTCAACATTAAGCATGGTGATATTTTAAAAGTAGCACTTAAGGAAATTAAATGCGTAATCTGAGCTAATGTGAACGATGTATGACTGTTGTTAAATAAAGTTAAAACAGACAATGTAAAACTCACGTGCCTCTAACTCAAGCATGTTGTATGTTGTGTGAGCTGTGGCATAATCTTAGCAGGATGAGAATTTCTCCATCCATATTTTTTGACAGGGAAAGCAAATATTAACACAGACTGTATCAGAGTTAAGGTGTTAGTATTTAGAACATTAGTGTTTGACATGCAGAATGCTAAAGGTGTGGAAATTCAGTAGGTTATGGCAATGCAACTTTTGAGGAGGGATAGGGGCTGTATTGCATATAGAAGGAAATAGGGAGTGGTTCAGTTTTGTTCCCTTTTCATTCCCTCTGTCCCCACATAATGCAGATGTTAAGTAGCAGAAACATGATTCAGTATACTTATCCCAGCAATTTCCATAGCATCAATGGCTGCAATGGAATCATTCTAGATTTACTTCTGCATGAAAGCAGACTGGGAAGTATAGCTTAGCATGTTGATGTGAAATGCAAAATGGAAATGTCATCATTTGTGTTTCTTCTTGTACAGAAAAACTGCTGGAGGCCTGGTGGGGATGGAAATGTTGGAAGCAATAACATACCATTGCATGCATTTATTATTTTTGATACATTATTTAAAAATCTGTTTTTAGGAACCATAAGGCATACCTCTGGTTAATTGGTAACCAGGTTTATAAGGTCCAAGTGATTTTTTTTTGCATGTATGTATATTAACCTGGGAACAAAATTAGAGTCTTTGCTAGACTCAAAAAAGCCCTGTATTCATGGGGAAAGCATTATAACAGATAAAAAGTATCTTATTTAAAATCAGTTTCAGACCTTTCTACTACCCTGAGGTTAAAAAAAAAAAAAAAAAAAGGAAAAGCAATGAATAAATTAGTAGCCACATCATTGTTCCAACAACCTAATTTCAATAGTATCGTAATAATAAAAGGACAAAGGTCATAGATTAAAGTATTGTAATGGAAATGCAAAATCTATATCTGCTCGTAGGTATAGAACTGCATTTTTAAAGATATCACTACTTGTAATGATCATAATTTGACCTAATGTCACTAATAAGAAAATAGTTATTTTTCATTCTCATTCAAGAACCAATATTTACAGGTGTGTATCTGTATATTTATAAATTAACAGTGAACAACAACACTGAGAATATCTGCTTGGGGTACCAGGTCAACTGAGCGTTATTTCTTTAATGCTTTTATCAAGATACCTCTTACAATTTAATTTTTTTTCTTTCTCCTACTAGGGGACAAGTGATAGAGACAGAATATTATAGAATAGAAAAATATGAGTATTATTTCCTTGACTGTTCTCTGCTAATACACTAAAAAGGTTAAATATGTTATTCTTAAGATGTCAAAAATATTCTTTTTTTTTTCCTTCTTCTTTTTTTTTTTTTTTTTTTCCTTAAGTCACACAGATTGGTTAATGCAGTTTATACCTACCAAAGTCTGGCATCCAGAGACATCCAGTTATACATGTTGAAAGATCTTGAAGTGGCTTCTGCATTCATAGGAAATTCATGCACAAACTTAATCTCACCCTCCACAGATAACAGATAAAGAATAGATTTCTGTAACTTGGAATATGATCTGCTCTCTTCCTTGTGCTTCCTACTGTCCTTCCAAGTCAGAAGTAAAACTACAGAAGGAAGCTATCACAACTACCAGCATTATTAAACTTTTGTCTGCTGTATTTTTTGTGTGATTGGTTAAAAAGAGAGAAATAATAATGGCGTCCCACATTATCATGTGTCTCTCTCTCCCCTACTCCATTAAAACTGTTTCACATATGGTTGAGGATCCACACAAAAATAAATGACATTTCCTCCACCTAATGTGACAGTGTATAACACGGAAACAAAAATTCATTTAACTTCTGTCATCTCCAAACAAAATACTTAATGAGTAGTTTGGACTGGCAAGGCAATGCCGAGTGGCTCATTCTCAGCAGAGCAGGATAGCGGTAAAGGAATATCAGACAGATGCCGGAACTTTGCACTTAAAGGATCTGTTTTGTGATGCGCAAAGATTTGGGGGATGTTACAAAAATGTATCAGTATGAGAGCTCTTCTCTTGAGCATGCGAAATGCCTGCAACACTGCCCTACTGCCTGCCAGCTATTTTGCTACCAATTGATGGAGAGAGGAGCAGCCCAAGGCTTTCTACACTTTTCATGCAGTGGAGCCAACTCCAACAGTGTAAAGGTGTCTTCTTGTCATCCCTTTGTCCTTGCACTCTGGATTCTCCTCTGTCACTGACAGGACAGTGCCTTGTTCTGAAGTGTTGTGTCTGTTGTCTTAGTTTGTTTGCAGAGCCTCTCAGCTTCTTCTGGGGCTTGGAGGCTGAGATGAAGGAATGGCAGCAAACAAGAATCAGGGCCCTTCCTTTCTGTTGCCCCCATCCCTGTTTCCATGCAGTTCCCAAAGCATCCCAGTTACTCAGACTGTAAAATGCTTTCCCAACACCAGTACTTTGCTACAAAACAGTTTTGCATATGCAGGACCCTTTTGTTACTGGTAAGAAAGAAGACCTGACTTACAGATTAAAGGTGGAAACCATAAATCAAGCTTATACAATCTTTTCCTGGGAATGAGCAGTTTCAGAGCAAGGCACTGCTGTTAATGGATGCATGTCAATGGCAGAGTGTGATGCCCAGATGAGGCACAGACATAGGTATTGCTCACCATAGCTTGTGTCGTTAGTGGCCTCTCATGAGCCAATCAAGCTACTTTATGAGCCACAGCCATAATTTGGCCTTCTCTGCCCTTCTGAACACATCTTGAGATAAATACATTTGGGGGATCACAGAAAGTCGCAAATTTGTATGGTAGCAGCTGGATCTCTCTTTCTTGTCTTTATGCATTTCACGAATCTCAAAGCTAAGCAGATTTGGTCCTCATTAATGCTTGAATGCATTAAAAAATGGGTATTGCTCATGGTACAAGCTGCAGCCAACTGTTTTCTATAACATATCAGTATGTATATTTCTGTAATCTTTAGAGAGTTACATTGTAGAGGCATATTTATTTTGAAAATATATACAGCTCCTCAAATTTCCTCACAGAGACAGCTTGGTCCTTTGAACAAATCCATTAAAGAGACATTTCCAAAAAAAAACTGGTTGATGTGAGGGAAAGGGAGGTTATGATTTGCCTTTTTTTCTCCCGTGAATACGATTCACATAGCATAAGTTTAAATTCCCTAAGAGCAAGATGAATGCATTGTGCGCATTTACCATTTCTTCCCACAAAGGGAGCTAGGGTCAGAGAATTTCTTATGTCAGAGTAGAAAATACAAATCTGCGTGTGTGTGTATGTGAGCATGTGTGTGTTTCAAAGCAAAGGCTCATTGCTGGATTTTTCCATGGGAATTTCTGAAGTAAAAGCGCTGTGATCCATGCCCAACTTGGCCTCATCCTTCTGTGCTGATTGCACATAGAAGGGGAAACAGCATTCACAACATTTTCAGTGTGTTTCTCTCGGTGTCATTCTATTCTTTGCACTGCACTATTCAGGTTTTACAATTTGTTTTAAATGGCTTGTGGATATGGTTCTCTTTCTTCCCTTGGGATACTACTTCACAATCTAGTGTTTCTCAAAATTAGAATTTTTTTTCCAATCCAGGTGTAAGACTTTGTTTATAAAGCGCTGAATTCACATAGTAATGCATATGGTGCAGATGTTTCACAAGGGGACATTTACGTGAAGTGCTTCCATTGAAAAATGGGAATAAAAGCAAAAAACCTTATTAAATGAATTTACAATATATAATATGTAAACATGCTTTTATTTTGCAATTTCATTAGAAAATTAGCAACGCATACAGCTGAAATAGAGTATTGCTGCATAAAAATTAATTATCAAGTAATTGTATCACATATTTTTCCAAAGCTTTGGATCACAGCAAATTAATTAAAATTCTTAATACAAAAGAAGGAATTCCAAAATGTGTTTTTACTAAATATATGTATAGTACCTTTCTACCTTTTCGATTTTGCGAGTGTAACATTTTTTTATTCTTTTGCTACATTTTTAATAAGAAAGAAATTGAGATCTATCAAGTCCATAGCATATATCACTGTTTTTATTCAAGAATTCTTGTGAAAATAAAGCACTTCCTTTATTCACAAAAATCATAATTGCAACATACATAAAACCTGTCAAAGCTCCAATTTCCAATATTCTAATGAATATCAAAAGAGTCCAGCATTTCTGACTTTGACAAATTGCAAATGAGGTTTTATTCATTAAGAGGGCTGCTAATGTTTATTTAAATGCAATTTACTGTTGCATTATTGATTAGCTACTGCAAAATTATCTTACAAGGAGCACGTGTAGCAAGAAGATTTCAGGTTGAGAAAGGATTTATCTAGGGAAGGCCTGTAGGCTTGATTTAGGCCCCAGGACATGAGAGTTTTAATTTATCTGGAAAGAAAGGCCTGGTGGAAGGTTTGCTTTGTTTGCATTTAGACAGCAGATGAAAGGGGTTTTGATGTTGAGCTGGGAGAAAATGGCTGCCACTCTTGTTATTCACAGAGAGAATTGAGCAAAAGAAAAAGTCTATTATAGGGGGGCAAGATAAAATGTCTCCCCCTTCAGTGATTTTCAGAATCAGTCTATATGTGTCTTATTATTCTCTGAAGGAGAAATAATAAAGAAAATGTTGTTTGTTATCTAAAATCTTTTAAAAAAAATCCATACTGTGTTTGTTACTGACTAATACTTCTTGTTTCAGTACCATACAACTGAAGTGAGGTTGCTGTATCTGATTTGAAAGCATGCATTAATTCTGGACCTATATGTTTTAATGAAAACTAAAAGTGTTTCCCACCATAAATAGACACTTTCTGGCAATGTCTCATGTTAGCCTGAAGCATCAAAGGGTGATACAGAACCTCTTTGGCTTCCACACTAAGGTCAGAGGCATTTGCAGTACTTATTTGTTTTAGTATCGATTTTATCTACAAGAATCAATTAGATGTGTAAACCATAAGCATGAATCCTCTTCTCCCTGAGAGGTGCTACTGTAAAATTAAAGAAGACTTATGCAGATATGTACCATAGATTTAAGAAATTAAGTGCAATCACTTCATCAGTCTGTCAAATTGAAGCCTGTGCATACAAATAAAGCCACTGGGTCAGATAGAATTTGGTGAGTGAACAGATTCTAGTTTTGGGATAAATTATTTTAAATTTCCAGCTTGGAGAAAATGTGTTCAAAAGAGCAATGTGCTTATTCAAAAGGCGTAGTTCAAGTACACATTATCAGGACCTGAATGTCCTTTTCTGGACTCATTACAAACTGACAGCACTTTTCATTTCAAATGACAATCAGGAAAACTTTGCAAGCTCTCAGCCAATAGCAGGGAGGAAAAATAATCCTACTGAAATTAAATCTAAAACTCAAATATTACACCAAGACCTTTCAACTTGCTCATTATTCCATTAAACCATCTGTAAAGGCACCATTCTTCATCTGAAATGAGTTTAGAAAAACTTTCATTGTGTGACTTCGTCCACAAATGAGAGTGACAGGAGAAGAATGATATTTTCCTTTGGGGTTTATACCTTTAGTGACTCTCTTGATGATGACTAAGTATCAGTTCTGACAAGCTGAAGGTTAATTACTTACTCTGCATTTCAGGTCTGTCAGAGCGGAATACCAGCATCGTTTTATTTAGCAAAAATCAAAAGTATTTGGTATTTACTCTGAGCATAGAGAACTGTTGCTCTAAAGACCACTTGTCTATCTTCCGCTTGCCTTAAAATGCTTCTGTGCTTCCTGCTTCTGCCTCATTTGAATTTCCCTCTTTTTCAACTTCCAAGGAGTCTCTCACAGTATAGTACTTCACATCAGAGAAGAATGTGATCAATTTGAAGGTTGAAATGGAAAACAAAGTAGATGGCGTAATTCTGAGAAAGATAAATACACACATGGCAGTACATTAAAAAATACAGAAATTCTTAAATCACATTATTAATGAAAAAGTCTTCTCAAAGTCAGGCAAGTGACAAAAGCCTTTCCCCATGAACATGAGATGTTTGGCTTACTAAATTCAAATGGTGAGGAAAACAGCTTAAGTGATGCCTTCTTGGGCTATTCTAATTTCTAATTATTTGGCAGATCACAATTTATTTAAATGGAAACAACAATAGCAACAACAACAAAAGAAATCTACATTTTTCCTATTCTTTACAAGATTCTGGAACTTTCCTTAGCAGCAGTGCTCATACCTTCCTTCTGATCCTGACCTTCATGCGTTCCCAGGCTCCTCTGGTTCCTCTCTCTTGCCAACTTCTGTGCTGTCTCTCACTCTTTTGTGGTTCTTCCTACTCTGCTCAGAAACCCTCTCCAATCTGCATTAAAGTTTACCATAGCGTAAGGGAGACTTTATGAACGTGTGCATCTTCTCATGTCAATAGCCTAAGTCTTTTGCTCTCCTTGTTATGGAATCATACTCTCATGCTCTTACTCTGTTTCCTCAGCTTTTCTCCTCTTTCAGAAACTTGGCTTTACCACAACGTTTCTATGATGTATGACATTCCTGCACTGCCATATAATAGAAGGCTCTCTTTGCTCTGCTTCTTTATGATTCCTTTAGGAGGATGTAAACGTGAAAGAAACACAAGCAACTTTCTCCAACACCTGTGTTTAGTTTGGCTTTATTTGGGTGCGGTTAATTAAACCTTGATTTCATCCTTTGAAAACCTTGATTTCAGCTCCTTTTACTGACACCTGAATTACTCTACCACTGCGGAGGAACTGTAACTACTTGCACATAGACTGTGCCCCATTTCCTTTTTCTAGTCTCTACTATCTTTTCCATGTTTGTTTACTCAAATTATACATAGAACTGTTGTTTTGTTTCCAGAAAAAAATCTTCTAATGCATTTTCTATACACGAATCCTACTTTTTCCTGAGTAGAAGGTTACAGCTCCAGTTGGAGTTATGTTGAGATCCCAGAACAAAACAACATCCATCTACAGAGGCATCACTCATTAGAGATTTGCTCTGTAGGTTTTTTTTGTTTGTTTGTTTGTTTTGTCAAATATGTAAGTGTCTCTGAAAGTAATGTCTCTTCATTATTTCCATGAAAATATTTCCAAATATGGAAACAAGAGTAGATAAAAAGAGCACAATTACACCATTTGATAGAGCAAATCCTCACCTACAAAACAACATTTTTCAACACAGTCACCGCTATGGGCTATGCACTTTTACCAGTGATGAACAAGAAACTGCATGCTGTGCTTGTAACAATCTACACCACTGAAGGTGACTCATTGCTACTGTCACCAGTGCTGAAATGCATCCCCCACTGCCTCACTGTGCTCATATCCACTGTTTGGTCTTCAGAAAAGTTTAGCGAGTATCGATGAATTGTCAGTGGGCGCCATGTTTTTCACATAAAGGAATTCACTTACACCCTTTTGCTTGATACATACTTCCATGTCAGACACCATTTTGTCAGACTGCCCCTCTGCTTCTACCTGTCACGTGGCAACAACATGTAATGGAATATTGGAGGGAATGTTCAATCTCTACTGCCATACCACCAACATCTGCCTCTGATGTTGCAGGACAATGTAATAAAATAGAACAAAAAGACATTACTTTTGGAGCAGCCTTCATATTAAGGGATATCTGTTTTCTATATGGTTTGACTTAGAATCCAACTATCCAGTTAGTTTCTTGTGCATTTAATGCATTGAAAACAATACTGAAAGTTGTCATCTATCCAAATTGCAGATCATAAAAGTTTTTATTCTTTTCTTTGTCATTCTTGTTATCCCCCAGCATTTGACAAGAATGTTCTATAGTTTTAAAAGTTTGATGATCATACCTGTATCAACCTCAGGTCCAGCACTTGAAAATGAAACTTGTTTCTCAACTTTTTCCCCCCATAATCTCTGTTCCAAAAATAATGTCAAAAGAAGAGTCAAACAAAGCAATATTATGTATATAATCAAGTAGAATCCTGATATCTATATATGACGTTGGGGGGAAAATGTATCCTATATATGTTGAGTCTCAATGTTCTGTTCTGCTTTGAGTAATTTACCTAGAGAATTTGACATAATGAACATATCAAAAATTTTGTAGAAGGAATAAAATCAGAAGGGCTCTGCAATACAAAGACACAGAAACACAGAAAAAACAATGGTATTGATGGAGCATTGGTCCTGTGTGCATGTGACAGCCTACAGTCAGATGAAATAAACAAGGTAACCATTATCACCAGTTAATGCAAGGTACCTATGTTAGGTCTTAAGAGGAAAAGTAAAACATTTAGACTTCCAAGCTGAAATTCTGTTCAAGTGATGAACACAGAAAAAAAAAAAAAAAAAAAAAAAAAAAAGGAAAAAAAAAGCAAAAAAAAGCTTTGGCAAGTAAGTGTTAAACACAGTAAGGCAAGCCAGAAAAGGTTCTGAAGAGCTGGTTGTTAAAGGTGTAAGAACTAAAAATGAACTCTCAAACACATCAGAGGCAGGACTTTTCTGTAGGGCTAGTAGATGATGGATGTAGTAAAGGAAAGCTCAAAGGAAATAAAGCCATGCTGAGAAGCAAAATGTATTCTGTGCTTCTTTTTTCCTTGTGAAAAGGGGAAGGGAGGAAAAGTATACCAAAAACTTTGTTTACAGGTAAAGTACTGGGGAAGAGGGAACTTCACTTTAAAAATAAAGAATTAATCTTTCAAATATGTTCAAGTTCTTCAAAGGAGTCACTTGATGCATAGGCCAAGCTGATGTGATGGCAAACTGCACAGCAGTGTCCAGTTACCTCATCAAAGGCTCCAGAAGACACAAGTTATTTATCAGGCTCCTTATGGTCAGGTAATCATATTTGAACGTCCAAAGGTAGGCATCCATCTCTGTAATGAGACACTGGGATAAGTGATTTCTCTTTTTTATTAATAAATAAATAAATAAATAAATAAATAAATAAATGGTACATCTCTTGCAGCTTACTTTATTGGGAGTAGAACCTGGTTTTGGCTCTGTGGAAAGTAAGGCTCCATTAGGGATACAACACTGGCCTGTTTGCCATTTGATGTCCTTACACCAAGAGAGTGAGACTCTATCACACCTGCCCATAGGCAGTTGCACTAATAGTCATATATGTATGGAGGTGAGGAATAAAGCACTTCTTTCTTTGTATGTGACGTGACTTGATGGACAGAAGAGCAGATTACCATTGAATTCCAATACTGTTTATCATTATTGATTTATTAACTGTATGAAAAACTTTACTCGTGAAAGCTCAATTTCATTGTACTAGGCAGTCTATAAAAACTTATATTTAAGACAAATCTTGTTGATAGAGGAAGAAAGACAAAAATCTGTAATATACAAGATGGAGTGAAAAAATAATGAGATCTAGGGAAAGAACAATATTTCTTACTAACAATACTGGCAAAGTTGTTAGGCTAATAGCTACATCAACAACTCCTGTCTGGCCTGGCAAAAGCCTTCAGACCCAGGTCCCCTAAGATCCACACCTCAGGTATTCTTAAATAAAACTGCTATTATTGCAAATGTTTTACTATTCTGAGGACAGAGAAAGCAAATTTCATCGTACGATCTGGCTGTGCAGTTTCGCTTTCCAATTCTTGATGAAAAAATGCAAGCCCCTGAAGAGGCTATGCTGACCTGAAAGCTTTCACATTTGATACTGTTGCCATAATTTTGGGAACAGTATTTAAGGAATAAAACATTTGAAATTGTGTCTGCTTATTAATGGAATATAGAAAAACTGTAAAACCTATATATTTACCACATAAAAGCTTTTTGTAAAGCCATTCACATAAGCAGTTATTTGGGCTGAAAAGCACTCCACATGGAAACACCAGCTTTCACATCAAGGCCAGGAACAGCAAAGTTTTGCTAGACGCTTTGTCTCAAATACTACTTGGAGGAATGCACTCTCAGTAGCAAATTGCCACATTGTGATTGGAGTCTTTTTGAAGTAGGTCTTTTTGTGTGACTCATTATATGAGTGCTGCTTCAAAAGTAATGCCTCCTGTTTTGTTATATTGGCCCACAACATCAGTGGCAAACGTCAGCGGTATGGCAGTAGGTGTTGAATCTTCCCAAAGATATTTCATCACATATTGTTGTTGTGGGACAGATGGCAGCAGAGGGACAGTGTGACAAAACGGCGTCTGACAAGGAAGTGTGTGTGGAGCAAAGAGGTGTCATTGAATTCCTCCATGCGGATGAAAAAACAGTGAGGCAGTATGTTTCAGCATTGGTGACAATGACAGTGAGTCACCTTCACTGGTGCAGATTGTCACAAGCATGGCATGCAGGATCTTGTTCATTGCTGGTGAAAATACATTGCCAATAGTTGAGACTGTGTTGAAAAATTGTGTTGTGTAGCTGAGGATTTACTCTATCAAATAGTGTAATTGTTCTCTCTGCATCTGTTCTAGTTTTTATGGAAATAATAGGAGGCATTATTTTCAGAGTAATCCACATACTAACCCCAACCCTAATTCCTTTTATAATGACCTATTTAAGAGATGTCGGTAAGAATTGAGCTGGTGGGGCAGTCTGTGGCACTTTGCCATTTTATTATAAACAGTTTTGAAGAAACATTGGTCTATTTTGAGAACGTTATCTAAACGGGGAGATAACGCATCAGTATTTACTGATTCTATCTTGTCACTGTACTCCAGTATAAAGATGACTTCTCCATTTACAAGCCTTAGAGACTCCCCCAAGCATCTAAAAGTCAACTTAGCTTCTCTCTTTTTAGAATAAACAGGCTGAATTTGATCATCGGTCATATCTGATAAACCGATGGGACTGCAAGGTAACTGCTCCTGTCTCTTAGCTCCCAGAAGATTCAAAGGCATTTTCTCTCTAATGAAACAAAGTTCTCAGATACTGTATGTTAACAACAACAACAAAAACAAAACAGAAACAAACAAACAAAAAAAACCCAAACAAGCAGTGATTTCCTTGGAAAATGCTATTTATTGAACCCAACATTTCTTGGAGTAGGATTACAATTTTGATTCTGTTTTCCACCATGAAAACATTTCCCAGGTTCAGCATAAAACTTGGTTAGAGCAAGGAAAAGAATCTAGCTCTACCATGCACTATTAATAACATTAGCATTAGATAAGCAAGGGGAATTGAACTTTGTTTCAGAACACAACATTGCCTACAGCTCTTTATGAAAAAATAGAAATTATGAATCTAAAAAAAGCATTTCTTAGCCTAACACAGTGTTAGCATTTTCAGTGTTAAATGATTCTATCCGCATTAAGGATCTTCTATTTTCATAGTGATTCATCTATGATTAAAAAAAAAAAAAAAAAAAAAAAATCAGGTATCAAATTAAAGGCTATTTCATCTTTGGCAAAACATTCCACCTTTAGCATAAAGAAAGAGAGAAATGAAGAGATGAAAGAGAGAAAATACAAAGCTTTATTGTATGAAGTATCTTGTCTGCAGATGAGATGCTGGTCTTACAGCTAGTAAGTATTTTTTCAGAAGTCTGGACTAAAATTGTTCACATTGTCAACTTTAGCAAACACCTACTAGACTGGGTCTCTTAATAAAAGTACTGCATACTGTTACACTGACTCCCCACATTGTCATTTTCTTCCTAAATCATTTCACTGAAAACACTACTCCTGGAACAAGATGATATTCCAGGTTAACAAAGCTAGTACTAACAAAAAAGATTAAATACAAAACAAGAGTGCAGAAATACGGCTCCCAAAACACAATACTACAGGTTTATGACTTACCAAGAGAAAGGAATGTGATTGGATGTGGTATAGTCTTACTTTAGTAGATGATGCAGAGAAATTTCTTTCTGAACTAATTTTAACTAAAAAACAGTTGTGTCTGAAGATCTTTCAGGTGCTACATTCTAGAGATGCTGAAGAAAAAGAGCAGTCATGTTTTTTAATCATACTCTGATATTAATATTATTCTGACCAGATTTTAATACCTTTCTGCAACAGAAAAGTGGGCAATAGAACATAGATGATATTTATAGCACGTCCTAAAATTGGTGTTGAAATAACGAAAGAAAACACACGGAGGAAGTTATGAACACAAGTAGGAAATAGCAACATCTACATAAAATTAAGGAATCTATGAGCTCGTCAGCTGAGGAAAACAGCCCACAAACTGAAAATAGAGGACCTGGAAAACTAGAAGAAAACTAGTAGACAAGACTAGGTAATACAATTAGCATGAAATTATAAGAAAAATGATTCATTGTCTGAGAGAATTAACTTCCAGAAAATCAAAATACAAAATGAGAGATTTGTTATGTAGAAATGATGTTCAAGTTCAGGACAAGAAAAGAAATCTACCTCCATGACTTCCAAATTACCTGGGTAACTAAGAATGAAGGAAGGATGTCCAGAACACCTGAGCTGGTCCAGCAGAGCAGGTGCTACCTCTATGGGAGAGATGCACAACAGCTGTGGTGAACAAGGCAATAACTACCACTGCTAAAAGACTGGCAAATGCTGACCAAAGAATCTGTAATTCCACTCCTATAAAAGACAAGTCTTATCACCTAGTCTATCTCCCTTTGTTTTAAAATCCAAGAATACCAGGGGCCAGATCATTTCCCAGGGTATAAATACACCTGAATTTAATAGGTAGGAATAAATATGGGCAGGTATACCTTTCTTAACTACAGCTAACCTATGACTTACTTCTATTCAGAGTGTTAAAGGGAACTTTTGGGAATATATATTGAAAGGGATTGAGTAAAGCAATAGAGAGAACTTTATGATAGATATTGATCTCAGTAACCTCTTTAGTTTTACTTCTTTATTTATTGATTGATCATTAATAATAAAAAGTGGAAGTATAACAAACATTGCTTTCTGCAACAAAAGTGTTAATTATTCTTCTCTTCTAGAGTTAGCAAAATGTCATCCATGACTCATTTGCAAATTCTATAAAATTTGCTCCCAGCTAGTTTTACTTTCAAAAATACTCAAATCACTTTATGGTTTAAGCTATATCCATCTTTCAAATCACTCTGACTTTTCTTCTTACATGGGTTATTCTTAATTTTTCATGGTTATAGCCAACACTGAATAATAAAGTAGTTTTATGATGCTGCATAGGATGGAGATAACAGAAATCGGTTTATTGCCAACTTATCTTCATAGTTACGTACAAAAAACCTGTCATCTAAGGTGTTTGATGACAAACTGGAAACTTCAATCTATAAAAAGTTAAATAACTAATACATAGCTAAGATATATATTTTGGAATTACAATCAGATAGTTGTAAAGGAGACTTTGCTTTTTGATTATTAGTCTTACTGAATTCTGTGTATTAGAAGCATTATATTAAATTAAAAAGAACACAAAGGAATCTTTAGGAAGAAGGAAAAAAATATATAAATCATTCAGCTCTTTACTTTTTTTTTCTTGGAAAAGAAGATCAACAAGAAGAATGAATGGAATGGTATATGTTATACTGCAAGACAGATTTCATTCTCACATAAATCTTCTCAGGCTTTCTTGTTTTGTAAAACACAACTGACTAAATGTAACTGCAATGTAAGAGATCTTGCAGAAAAGCTTACAGAAGAATTTGAAGTGGTTGCAAAGCAAAGAGATAAGGCTTTCATACTAGATTAACAAATATATTGTTTATTACCTCAACAATATGGCATGCTGTGAGGTGCCTATGCTCATGCAGTAATGATTAGCTAGTTGGCTAACTTCCAGAGAGTAAGGTTATTAACACTATATTGTGAAGCCTCAATGTGATGTTGATTTTCTTGTGCTGTATTTTGCATGTAGAAAACTTGTATTAATCAATACAAATTATTCTCCAAACAATAAGACACAGTGGGGGTGAGCAGGAAAGTCGGGAAATAGGGTGTTAGTGAAAATAAATAATAAATAAATAAGGTCATGTGTTCTGCCTCTAATTAATGTTGAAGGAAAATCTTTGAAAGGCAGAAGTCTAGTGAGTTAAGCAGGACATAAACCAATAGTCTGTGCTCTGTCAAGTAACAAGGTTAGGATGTAACCTTGGGCTAATAATTTCTTTCTTATTGTGCCTGAAGTAAAATAAGGATGGTATCTCCCTCCTGTGTCCTGTAGGAAAGAACAGAAAGTTTTAAAGTATTGTTTATATATTAGATGTTTGGCTGAGAAACCTTTGTACTGGACAGTATAATTCTTGTTGTAGGTGAATTGCAGAATTTAAGATATTGTATTGAAATAATATGAACATGTAAAATAAATAAAACATGAAATATAGATAGCTTACAGGCATTACAGTTGCTTTAGATGGTTTTCCGTCCCTTCTTTTTGAGGTAATAGCCTAAAGCACACACTTCCTTAGGATGAATTGCTCATCGCACCATAAATCCTGGTACTAAGTAGTGGGAATGCAGTATTGGACAGTATTAACTTGGTTGGCTACTGAATAAGAGCATGTAGAGTTCAAATGGACTGTTAGTGTTTATGCTCCACCAGCTTGTACACCAACAAAAAACCATTCTGTTTATTTGCTTCCCTGTTTCTTCCTCTGGTTCTGTGCTAGAAACCAGAAAGGAGGGAACCTAGTCAGGATGATGGATCTAGTCAGAAGAGCTATGTACTGACTTCACGCACACCTTTATGGACTATCAGATATTCATTTCCTGCCTCAGCTGGCATTTCCATAAACTGCATCTAATAAACATTTCCCAGGCATGTGGTGAGTCAGGTGCCTTTAGAGTGTCAATGGGGATAAAGAAAACTGCTGTGCAAAACACTGCCTTGAATAGATACAGAACAGTTGACCAAAGAGGTCCTGGCATGAGCCAGATTTTCATGTGGCTGGAAGACTCCTCAATATATTTTCACTTTACTTTGGTTTTATTCACACACAGCCATGAACATTAAGCTACTTTTGAGAGCTCTTAGCATTAAATGGGTAAACTGAGACTACAGTGCTTACTGCTGGTGCCATTTATGTTGGATTATGTGTTAGGGCCAGATGAGAAAGCCATTTCCATACATCTTTAGCATTAAGCATATGAATGGAATGATTGACATCACTGTGACTACATAAGTATTTTTAAATGTTTGAATAAAGCATGTGCTAACCCAAGGGTTTCACTAAGCAGTTTGTGCACACTGCAACCTAAAACAAACAATTATTCTGCCTTTATTGGTCAAAATATTTCAGTACATGCTTAATTTTAAGCTGGATGCATAGTCCCAACTGTGATCTATGGGACTATTTATGTGCTTGTGCCTGAAGCTAAGCATATGCTTAATGAACTGCTGAAGTCGAGTCTGACAATAAATGAGGCTGCTGGTATCCTGAAGGTACACCTGCTTCGTTGGTATCTCAACCTTGATGGAATTGGTTTATACTGATATATTTTACTCACGTGTTTTACTTCTCAGTTGCGGTGGATAGAGGACATACAACACGGTCAATGACAGTATTTTCATTTGTCAGGGCTTTCCTAGATGTACTTTTTTTTTTTATTTTTTGGTCTAGATAGAGAATATTTAATTTTTGTAAATCCTAGGCAGAAATATGGCAACTCTAGAGTCAGCAGTTCAGTTCAGAAGCAACGACTTGATGTGAATGAGTGGTATGTTTTGTCTGTAGTTATTCTTCTAAAACTATTTAACAAGCTATAAAGTGTCTTCAGAACTGCAATGTCTTTCACTCAGTACAGCTTTAATTGAATAAAAGCAAACCTTTTTTTAATATCGTGTTATTTGCTAGAAGTACTGAGTTTTGTTTCCTATTTCCATTATAAAGGATATGAAAAATATTGTAAAACATTTATATTTAAGCAAAAATACTTCAGAGAGTTTTTTTTTCCTGAAAACATAGAATAGAAGCAGTCAGAAAGCCTTGAGAATATTATTATTTCTGCTGAGCAAATAAAAAAGATTTCTTACTTTGCCACACAGCACATCTACTTTGTGTTTTTATTCATCCCTAAAGCTGAATTACTAGTGAAGCAGGTGACTTCAAAAATACACAGCTTACTATATAAGTCAGTTCTTTACACTTTTCACATTATGCAGATAAAGCAGGGTTTGTGTACAAGGGTGGATATAAGTAAAAATTTTTCTATGAATATACATTTACTTTGTCATGTGCCTATGGAATGAAACTTCACATGTGGAATAGAAAAAAAAATAGTGGAATCATAATCAAAAGAAATATAATTGCAGGACTGAACAGAGGGGATCTAGAAAACTGTGGAGAACAGAGATTTGAGAAAAAAGAGAGCTGAATGATTAAATACTAACCATAAAATTGTTATTAGGAACGTACATAAGATGAAGTTAAAGCTTAGCATAAGGAATAAGTAGACACAATTTCTAAAATGTGACAGATAATAAGAGGGTGGAAAAAAAAACCCAAAGGAAATTAAAAATAGAGATATGGTAAGAATCTAAATGAAAAGTTTAAAAATATGTATGCTAGCAAATACTTAGCAATTATTTTAAATTGTTATCAATTTAAAGGATTATCAACAGAAGTTGTAGATTCTGAGGGAATATTCTGACTTGTTTGACACTATAATAATGAAGGGAATATACTTACGGTGATTGTGTCTCTAATTAAATGGGATTATTCCTGAATTAGGCTTCAGCTTCTCTTGGTTAGTCCTGTGATACTTCACTTACTTTATTCTACTCATAAGATGATAAAAAAGGAAAGGTCAATAAAAATAAAATAGAAAGCTATGGAACTAGTGAAGACTGCAAGAAAACTCAATTTCTAGGTACTGAATATAGTCAGCTAATGGAAGTATTTACCATGGGAACTAGCAGACCCTCCATCATTTGAAATGTTGCAATTGAATGCATTCCTTTCTGAAATGCATCATTTATTCACAAATTGTGTGTCTGATGAAGAACTTGTTAAGATATTTTTCTCTGTGGGAAGATTGGCAACCACAGCTATTGTGAAGGGAAATATTCTGTCACCGCTATTTCAGAATAGCTGCTTGCATTGACATGCTGTTGCAGAGTGACATCGTTTGCATGTCAGGATAGTGACTATGTAGGCGAGAGCTCCTACAAAATAGCAAAGTTCCCAACGGGTATGCCGGTCTATTTCTATCACTAGGCAAAGCCTAGCTAAGATGTCCCACATTTCACGTGCTTGGTAGCCAATGGCATCTGTGTTACTTATCTTCAATAGCTTGATGAGAAATATCTCAATTCTTCTCCAACAGTTTTTTTACCTACTTGAAAATTGTTTAGATACCATGGGAGGAACAAAGCGTTCCTTGTCCTTGAAATCTCTAATTTGCAGAATGCTGTAAGTGTGAAAAAATATTGCTGCATTTTCTTTTCTTAACACTCTTCTCATGTGTGTGCTACTGGGCTATTGGAGATCCTTTTATCTGAACAAGCACAGTAAATCTTAGGTCTTTTGCTCTTCTTTACTGTGGTTTAGCTATCCCTAGCACAGCTAGCATTACTAGTTATTAGTTACATTCTGCTGATGGATAACTTTGTCTCAGACACTTACTACATCTAACAAGCAACCCCTTCGTGACTCAGATACCCCAAATAACATGGAATTTCATTAACTCCTTGAAAATATTGGTAAAAGTGAATTTAAATTGGAATGTGATCTTGTTATTTTTCTTGTATGTCTGGGCTTTGTTGTACTTCTCTAGAGCTAATGAAGATGACAACTAAGTACTATGATGTACATTAAAATCTTTCCACATATTAACAACATTTTTATTTATACAGCTGGATCTACTGATGACCCAATTATATATTTTTTCAATTTCTGATATATCTGCTTATTTGTCTTTCTGTCCCAACTGCTATGATAGGCATTGATTATAAATACAAAAGTAATATAAAACAGATTAAAAAAAAAAATTTCTCCTCCTTTATTCTTTGAATATCACAGTAAAAATAAACTACAAGAAATATAAACCAGAGAAATATAAACTCTTCTGTCATTTTCTTTTTTCCTGGAAATTGTCAGCTCTAATTCTTACTACTCCTGCATTTGCTCTTCTATGCAAAGAAGGATATGGATCCTTCACTTTATATTTATGCAGTACAAAAAAACAATATATTAAATAACTGAATAAGATTAATTAACATTATTAGACTTCACACAACAAGTACATTTTGAACAAGTGCAGGAAAATCAATGACACAGAGGAAAAGATGTATCCATATGGTAACTCCCAAAATATGACTGAGTCAATCACTACTCAGAAAGAATGCTTTAGTTATATTTTGTAGAATATTTGATTTATAATGCAGGTATTTGACTTTAATTCATGCCGTATAGAGTGGAGGCAGAGTGATTATGAACTAGTATGAACTATTCTTACTCCCTTCCCACTCTCCTAGTTCCTCTTCTTTTCATCTCTTTTGTTAACAACAATGTTTATATGCCTTCATAATCAGATGAGGATATGAGCTCTCTGCTACCATGAGATCTCTACTATTATGAGTTAGGTGAATCTCAAAGTTTGTTTTTGTGTTGGTTAGCTCTTGCTTTTTGAATGGTCTCAAACTTTGCCCCTTTCAGTGATGGTATGCTCTCTGTTGGCATGAGAGCCAGAATGCTTTTCTTTGATCTGAAAACATCAAGGATCTGATCAAAGGCTCCAGAACGCGCAGCAAAGAAGAAAGAAGTCCAATGAATGAAAACTGGAGTTTGTGGGATCATCCTGACCATCAGGGCGGGCTGTAGGAAGAATCAGGAAAAAATAAATCATCTGCTGTAGTGAGCCTTGTGACCAGAAATAAGATAGGATGCAATGTGTAAGCTTGGAAATTCGTATTTACGAAAAAAAGCTTATGGAATTACAGTGAGGCAGGAGATGCAAAATTCTATTTATTTATTTATTTATTTATTTACTTATTTTCCTGTAGTAAAATGTTGGTAAATTTTATAGCTGATAATAACCAGCATACTCTTGGTAGAAGATGATCAGATCAGGAAAAGCACAATAGCTAAATGTAGGCCCTGATGGGAGGCACCCACACATAGTGATGAAGATGGCTGATATCATTGTGAGGACACTCATGATTATCTTCCCATGGCCATGGTGATTCAGAGAAGTGCCAGAGGACTGGAGGAAAGCAAATGTCACTTCTGTGTTCAAGAAAGACAACAAGTGTAACTGAGTGAACTGTAGGTTGTGGAGTCTCACCTTGATCTCTGAGCAGGTGGCTGAGCAGTTAACCCTGGAAATATAGAATAGAATCATCAGGAGTATTCAGCATGGATTCCACCTAAGGGAAATCATGTTTGACCAACCTGATAATCTACAGTGAAATGACTGATCTGATAGATGTGGGGAGAAGAGTGGGTGCTGTCTACCTGGCCTTCAGTAAAGTCTTTGATTCTGTCCCCCACTGGATCCTCATGGACAACCTACAGATATATAGTTTGAGTGGGTGGACAGTGAGACATATTGAAAACTAGCTGAACAGCCGGGCCCGGAGTTTGGTGAACAGTGGAATAAAGTCTATTTGGAGGCCCATAACCAGCAGCTTATCCCAGTGGTCAACACTGAGTTCAGTTCTATTAAATATCACCCATGATATTTACTTTTTTTAAGGCCATGTAGTGAAAGGACAAGGGGAAATAGTTTTAAACTGGAAGAGGGTAGATTTAGACAAGATATTAGGAAGAAATTATTTACTATGAGGGTTGTGAGACACTGGAACATGTTGCTCAGCAAGGTTGTAGATGCCCCCTCCCTGGAAATATTAAAGGCCAGCCTGGATGGTTTTGAACTTGGGCTTCAGGAATCCCAGGTATCCATACAGGCTGGAAGGAGTGGTCCTTGAGAGCGGTCCTGAAGAGAAGGATGTGGCGGTCTGTGAAGACAAAGCAACTGAGTCTAAGCGTTACAACAGGACACTTTTTTTTGATCCACAGAATCACTCAGAATCACAGAATGGCCAGAGTTGGAAGGAACCTCAAGGATCATGAATCTCCAACCCCCCTGCCACAGGCAGGGCCACCAACCTCCACATTCAGTACTAGACCAGGCTGCCCAGGGCCCCATCCAACCTGGCCTTGAACACCTCCAAGGACGAGGCATCCACAACCTCTCCGGGCAGCCTGTTCCAGCACCTCACCACTCTCTGGGTAAAGAATTTCCCCCTGATGTCCAGCCTAAATCTCCCCTCCTTCAACTTAAAACCATTTCCCCTTGTCCTGCTGTTATCAACCCTTTCAAAGAGTTGATTCCCCTCCTGTTTGTAGGCTCCTTTCAGGTAGTGAAAGGCTGCAATGAGGTCACCCCGCAGCCTTCTTTTCTCCAGGCTGGCAAGCACAGCTCCCTCAGCCTGTCTTTGCAGGGGAGGTGCTCCAGTCCTCTGATCATCTTCATGGCCCTCCTCTGGACCCTCTCCAACAGCTCCCTGTCTTTCTTGTACTGGAGGCTCCAGACCTGGACACAGTACTCCAGATGGGACCTCACAAGAGTGGAGTAGAGGGGGACAATCACCTCCCTGTCCCTGCTGGCCACCCCTCTTTTGATGGACCCCAGGATACCACTTCCTTCTGAGCCACAAGGGCACTGCTGGCTCATGTTAAGCTTTTTATCTATCAAGACCGCCAGGTCCTTCTCCACAGGGCTGCTCTCAAGGACCGCTCCTTCCAGTCTGTATGGATGCCTGGGATTCCTCTGGCCCAAGTGCAAAACTCTGCACTTTGCTGTGTTGAACCTCATCAGGTTCACCCAGGTTCACCTTTCTAGCCTCTCAAGGTCCCTCTGAATGGCATCCCTTCCTTATACCATGTCAACCGCACCGCTCAGCTTCGTGTAGTCAACAAATTTGCTGAGGGTGCACTCAATTCTGTCATCGATGTCATTGATAAAGATGTTAAAGAGCACCAGTTCCAACATAGACCCCTGGGGGACATCGGTTGCCCTCCCCTTGTCCACCGATGCTGTCACTCCATCATAGAAGGCCACCGGATTGGTCAAGCATGACCTTCCCCTAGTGAGGCCATGCTAACTGTCTTGGATCACCAGCATGGCTTTACCAGGGAAAAGTCATGCTGGAATGGTGCTTTGAACAACCTGGTCTGGAGGGAGATGTCCCTGTCTATAGTAGGAGGTTTGAACTAGATTATATTAAAGGCCCCTTTCAACCCAAACCATTCTATGATTCTATTATCTGAATGATGGGGAAGAGTATACCCAAAACAAGCTTGCAAATGATGGAAAAGTTGGAAGGCATGGCCGCTACACAAGAGGGTTGTGCTGGCATCAAGAGGGACCTTGACAGGCTGAAGAACTGGGCTGACAGGAACTTTATGAAGTTCAAAAAGGAGAAATGCAAAGTCACGAACCTGGGAAGGGACAAGCCCAGGCACCAGGACATGCCAGTGGCTGACCAGCGGAAAACAGCTTTGCACAGAAGGCCCTAGAGGTTGCGGTGGGCGGGCACCAAGTTGAACATAAGGAATCAATGCGTGCTTGCTGCGACAACAGCTAATGGTATTCTGGGCTCCATTAGGAGTCTTGTCAGCAGGTTGAGGGAGGTGATCCTTTTGTCAGGTCATCTTCATGTAGGTTAGGATTAAAACAACAACAACAGAGAGATATTTTCTTGATTATTTCAATTTTAAGGGATTTGCTTTGTGTTTTCCATGTGACACCTCAAAAGACTTTCCAGTAAACTGGAGGAGGAAGAGGAAAAATGGGAGTAGTTAAATGCAGCAGAGATATTCAAAATCTGAATTATGGTCTCCGCACACCAGTAGTTTCTGTTGATTTTAGCTTTCTATTTTGTTTATTCACACCCTCCTCATCCACTGCAGGTTAAATGCCTTTTCCTAAAGAAGCAAGCCACCCTCAGAGATGGATGGTGATACCTGAAGGTAGGGGAGATAAATCTACCGCACTAAATGCTGACCCTGTCCTCGCACGCCACAAGTGTGTGGCCCTCCTGCTATGAGCTATCTCACCTGATAACTCCAGAATATCATTCTGTAATTCCTCCCACTCTGCTGTTTATCCCTCCAAACATTACACTCGCAGATGGTGAGTATCTCTCTTTCCCCTTTCCAATCATCATTTGGCCATGCCACAGCACGCATAGTTAGTTCTTTTTAATCTTTCCCCATAATTAAATAAAAAGCCAATTTAAAAGGAACCGTAATAAACTTGCTTATTTTTATGTATTGCAAACAATTAATAAAGAAGGGTGCCATTTCAATAAGGACTTCAAACAAATGTTCTTTCATCTCCCAGCTCATGAGAGTGCAGTTGCTGCTGGGGAAGAAGAGATCTGTTCTGCCTGCTGACGCTGGGTTTCTTATTCATGGTCATTTTTCATACCTGCAAAACAGTTTGTGGACTCTTTAAACAGAGAAATAGGGGGAGGAGGGAGAGAAGGTTGATAGGTCCACATTAGCTCATTAAAAACTAAAATACCATTTCTATTTTACATAATTTAACATGGCAAACTATTAAAAAAAAAAAATAAGGTGAAAACTGCAACCCCTAGGCATGCGTTTAAAACATCCTCATTTAGATGCTAATTTTGATTCCTAGTGTATGGCTGGTTAAAAAAAAAAGCCATTAACAAAGGGGCAGATTACTTAAAAGGCATTATTAGGCAAATATGTATGAGTTTTCTGATACCAAGTGGCCCTTTTATGACTGAATACAGCTGGTAAGTAGAGTGACATGGAGATATTTGTTTTAAAAGGAAAGAAAAAAAACACCAGATTAAAAAGATATAAAAAACAATAATTATATAGAGTGTAAATCAAATAGGTGAAAAAAATACTTTAAAATGCAAGTAGTATTTCCTCCTTTAAACATTTAGAAATGTGAGGCTCTGCAGGTGATGTGTATTACCAGCTGAATTCTAGGATATAGCTAACATTTAGGTAATAGTGAAGCAAACATTAAAATGTTGCTATTTAATTCTAATCGTATATTTTGTTTTGTGTGTTAGTAACACAAAATAGACAGAAAAGTGAAATAAGGAAAATAACAGGCAACATGAGAGGAAAGCGCATTCTTTCCAGCTGAGATTGAACTCATGACTGGCAAAAATAAGGTTATAATGATATTAAAATGAAAACTGTTCAGACAGAGAAGATATAAGTAAATGTAGTGTGCTGTATAAATTAAATGAGTAATAGAGGATGGGCAGATGGTTGCTTAACTGCATCACACTAAAAGAAAAGTGAACAGGTCTTCATTGAGTGCTCTCTTTCTGAACCTGAATAAAATTTTAACAGGAGAAATGCTAAAGAAATTTCAAGCCCAGATAAGAATTAAATTGGAAAAGCAGAGCTAATTTTGACTCTGTCTTGGTAGTCAAGGTAGTTGAGTAATTTCTGTGTTCTTTGTATATTACCCAGTTAAGAATAAGGTGGCTAAGAGAAAACAGTTGATCACTGAGATCAGTGTAGCCCCCAGCAGCCACAGAAAAGGCATTTCTGCATGGAGAGTCCATAGTGTTCTTCACAAGCCTTTTTCTTTGTATCCACAGGGCAGTTTTGATTTGTTAATGACATTTAGACTGTAGAATTGCATCAGAAATAAGAGCAACTCTTTCCTTCCCTCCCTCAGATCTTCCCTTTTGCAGGAGACACTAAAACTCATCAAAACAGCTTCTCTTTATGCCACAGTTAAAGAAATGAAACCAAAGTAAAGCTGGAGTAGCTATGATGAGAGCTCAACTCACCAGCTGAACCAAGAGAGAGACGATGAACTGTTATGAAAATGGAATATTACATGAATATGGAAAAATCTATCCTCATGTGCTAGTAATCTTTTATACCTTCTGCCAATAATAAAACTACTGGAAAAAAAAAATATATATATAGCTGCTCATGTTGCAGTTATTTGAAATGCACCAAGGCCATTAGTATCAGCAAAATTACATATAATCCTATTTAAATTGTTTGATTATTGCCTGGGAGCCTAAGTAAGCAGATAAATGATGAGTGACCAAGGAAGTCTTACCTGAAGTTAGATTCAAAATACTTCCCTCAAAAACTTATATTAAAAAAAAAAAAAGGTGTTCAATATTTTTAAAGCTTAGCATAATTAAGTATATCTGGACACAGTGCTAGGCAACATGTTCTAGTGGCCTTGCTTAAGCAAGCAAGGGTGGGACAGGTGACCTCCAGATCCTTCTAGCCTCACTCGTTTTATGATTCAGTGACTTATAACATACGTTTATTTCTTCCTCTATTTCATCCTTTTATGACGGAACTAAATAAACTGGGTACTCGTCAGACAAGACTGAAAAGTGTCTTAACAACAAATGTAAGCCTTTTTCCTAGCACAGCTGTAATAAGGAATTGGAAGTAATTTGGCAATATCCCACACAGCTGAATGCCAGCATGAGGTGATGAGGGAAAGATAGAACAGCTTATGCTACTGTTTCTAGTGTAGGTGTGTATTAGTTTTCTGCTGCAAGTCCATTAACTGCAAGGTAGAAATAGTTTATTTTTTATTCTTTTTAATTTTTACTTATTTATTATTATTATTTGTATTGAAAGGTTATTGTGGTTATACTGTAAGTGAATGTGAGTTATTCAATTAGAGGTTTATACAAGAAACATTTATTCTAACTTCTAAATGTGCTAAGTATTTCAAGTTAATAAATTATAGTGTAGAGAAATCCTTGAGAAATAATAAGTGTTCTCCTTTAGGTATTTATTAAACCTGAAAGAGACATTTTATGTGTATAGCTATGGAAGAAGAAATGTAATGTGCATGTCTACCAAATGAATGAAGTGGCTGCATGTAATACGTCTAAGCAAATGCAGGATGTGAAACTTTGAAAGTGTAAGACTGCAAAAGAATGTAACTTATGGAATGTAGAACAAGTGTGAAAATTATAGTTAAGTGAAGAACCAGTGGAAGTGTGCAGTAGAGAAAGAAGTAGGATGACCAGAACTGAACTAAGGGTGTGAAAAGAAGACAGATTTAACTTTAAGTGGAGGAAAGTCTGACTTTGCTTTGCATCAAGTGTGGAGAGAGATGAGTAAAAGACTGTAACTCTCCCCTGTATTTTTGTGAAGTTATTTTTGTCATCCCACCACATGGGAATGGGTAATCAGTGTTTCAGACAATCAGACAATCACAATGTTGAGTGCAGAGGAAGGAGGAGGGTTTGATACTGTAATTAAAAGAAGACCATTTAGTTATAAAATATTCCATGCAAATTTATTTCAATCTTTGTGTTTTGGGTACTCTTCAAAGAATGGCAGACTAAAAAACAGTTAGATAAATTTATGTTTGGTGAGAATTTATACTGAAGAACAAGCTGAATCCAAGGTTCATAAATTGTCAGCTTATTTGGCTTCTACATTGTACGTGAGAGCAAGATAACAAGTCAAAGAAGCAGAGTATTTATGGTTTCAAAAGTTCTGCAAAGGAGTTATGTTAGCATGTGCTTGCCATCCCAGCCCTCTGAGATTTACCATTACTCAAAACTTACGTTTAAATGTCAGTTTCATTTTTAAAATTTTTTTGTTATGTTTTGTTTTGTTTTCCTTGCTCTATGTGCATGCGCGGGTTCTCCCTCTGTTGCAGGAAAATGGGAGGGTTTAGGAATAGGCCAAGAATAAAGCTTCAGTTTTCTAGGTCCTTCTCCTTGCCTAACAAGTCATTCTGATGTGGTGGTTGGGATTATTTGGATTGCAGCACTTGGTTTTGAGGTATTTTGGGATTGGCTATTTTTTTCTTTGGAAGTTTTCATTTTGGAGTGCTTTTTAGATAACTGTTCAGCTAGGATCTCTTTTGTTTCCTGGTTGTTAAGTAATTATCAAAAAAAGCTGTGTTCTCTAGAGTGAGGACAAAAGAGTATATTATTGCTGCTTCAGGTTTGAGTGAAAAGGGTAAAAGAAGCGACAGTTTAGCTGAGGCAAAACTAAGTAAGGACGAATTAAACAAGAGAAGTGAAAACTGAATTTCACCAAAGCTGCCGATACCAATGAGTGATTACTGTACCAGTTTACAGTGAAATATCTAGAGATTCTGCTTCCTTTCAGACTGCACTTTTTATTTCACCTCTCAAATAAGGGGCAAGTCCTGGACAGGAGGTCATTAATTTTCCCCTTCAGTCACCACCTCCTTAGAGCCACTAGAGTTAATAGGGCTGCATATTAATCAGGGCCTTCAATCCGCTTTGTAGGAGAAAGGCAAGAAGGAGGGGGTCTCTGATTTTACACCATTAACTTTAGGTGACAAATAAAGGCTGTTCTTCCTGCTGGGCTGTCACTTAGGATGCCTGGTTACAGCTGCACAGCTGATATGTTGTTTTTTTATGAAGTGGTAAAGATGAAGGAGGGTTAGGGCAGGATTTGTTGTGCACAATGCAAAGCTGAACACAAGGAACACATTATTTCCCTAAAACCAATCTGCATTTATCTGCTTTGTGTAATAAACTGCTCATATGTGGACATCTCAGAAGCATAACCAGAAGTATCTCTGCACTTGAAACAAAGGATGCTTTTCACACATAGATAATCTAGATTTCCAATTCCCTACAACAGTCACCAAGATTCACCTGCTTGTCCTCCAAAAGTCAAATTACCCTTTAAAAAAATCCTTTAAACTCTGTCACAAAGGCTGAGCCTGCGATGGGATGTGACTGTCCTTGGGGACATTTCCAAGAGGCTGTTGTCACTGTTTCCCCTGCCATGATGTACTCGTGCTTTGGGGCTACATAGGGTGAGCAGAAGCAGAGCAATATCTCACTTTTTAAAATCCTTTTTGAATTTGACTGATTCTACCACTGTTCTGCTTGCGTGCAATGAAAATGACAAGTGAAAGGCAAGGTTTGGAAAATTCTGCTTGCAGACAGCTGACTGCTACCTGCTCACACTTTCCTTGCTGCAGAGATCTGGATATTAAACTGAGTATTGAAGTGGTGGTTTTGATTTCTCATGTCAAAGGGTCTCCCATTTTTTTTTTCTTCTAGAACTGGAAAGAATGAAAGCAATTTCTTGTAGCTGAGCTAGGAAATATGTAGTTTCCTTCACTGCTACTTAAAGAAGGCAGACATTTAGTAATCACCAAAAATAAGGCTGCTGGGGTAGATAGTCACAACACAGTCAGCTTGATTGGAAGAAAAAAACTTAATGGTACTCTTCATTTTAAACACATGAATAACACCACCCACTTCAATCCCAACTAAAGTCAGTGTTGCTACTTGTGTTAAGGTTAGGTAAAACTTAATTGGGGCTACCCTTAATGTGAGATAGGAAACATAATTAGAAAAATAAAAAAAAAAAGACAGAAATTCACAGAGTCCTTACTTAAGTACAAGACAAAATCCTTTTACGTTACTAATTTATTTACATTTAATTATTTTTCCTCAGTTGCCTGAAGGGGAAGTTAGAATTCTCTCACTGTGGAAACTGGAAGCCACGCTGATAATATGTTATGTATAATTGATGATGGTGCTTACAAAAATATAATCATAAGAGTATTTTCCTGTTTTATATTAGCAAATTCCCACAATTTTTAAAGGTTTTTTTCTTTTTCTTTTCTTTTAATGAAGGTATTATTTTCAAACAAATTTTATGCAGTTAGGTGCCTCTGTTTTTTTTTCCTGCTTCCTAAAATGGAAAATAATGGAATGTTAAGTACAGTCAAACTAGTTTCATTTGTGTGTTAAATTACATTCTGCATTTAAGAATATTTAAAATATATTTAACTGGAGTGTTCTTTCAAAAAAGTTCACATTTCTTGTAATTGCAGGAATCAATCTTTTATTCGACGTAAAAATCAGTCCCCGATTACGTTTGTCTTCATTCTTGGTTCCTCTCCATTTTCATGGGAATTATCAACATTTCTTTTTTTTGTTATTATTATTATTTTAAGAAAGGCAATGACATGAGCTTCATACTGGCATTGCCTCTTGATCACCCGTGGATGATAAATTCAGAAAGCAGAGGACATTAACCTGTTAATAGTACCTCCTGTTTCTGCTACAAGTATAGGCTGGTAGATGAAAAGGAGAAATATTGATAATTCTCCAGGGTTTGCAAATGGTGAGAGTGGAGCCAAAAACTGAAACTGCCACTTGTCATGCTGACTGTTTCCATATGCTCTCCATTCCTCTGCCTTTATCTAGCTGTTGTCTGCTGGCTTCTTCTGCAAGATTTTGGGGATAGGGATATTTTTGCTGTTAAAACAGGAATGTTCTGGTTCTTTGAGTGGGGATTAAGATACCACTTCAGAACAAATGCTCAGTAGTAAACTGAGTATAAAGTTTTGAGTAGTTCATTTTTAGCCTCAATATAATGGGCAATGTGAATATTAGTCATTCTAATTCCAACATTTTAATATTTAGGCAGGTTCAAAATCTGTTTTTATTGACTATTTTTTTTTTTTTTGCTCATATACATGATCCCAATTAAAGAACGGGTCTCCTGCTGTTGGTGAAGCTTTGAAGCTTTCTTACAGTTAGTTAAATCTGTTAATTCTTTTTGAAGTGATTTCACATTACGGCTGTGAGTGACCATAACGTGTCAGGACAACAGATAATTCGGTTGTGCTTTAGAAAAGAAGTAGATGTTTCTAATCTACCTATCTATCTGTCTGTCTGCCTATCTATCTGTCTATCTATCTATCTATCTATCTATCTGTCTGTCTGTCTATATGTCTATATGTCTATCTGTCATTTCCTATCTCCTCTGGTAGGATGTCCTTGATAAGAAGGAATTCAGTGCATGGAGTTGACATATAGTGAATAATTAACAGAATTACTAGGAATCACTCCAGATTTACTTCCACATGGATACAGCATTTATTTCAGAGCTTAGAAGGCCTGGGATTCAAATAAAGCCTTTTCCTGTGGCCTGCCTTAGCTCCTCGGGCTCGATTCAGCCACACAACTCCTTTTTTGTTGCTTCTTTGGTGTTTTAATTTCAGTGAGATGGCTGATTGGAGCTGCTGGCTAGATGCAGCCTGACCAAGCAGCTATGAGACCATCAGGTCCAGTTGTTGAGTATCTCTAACAAAGGAGTAACTGGGCTTCTAGAAACAGAACTGGGACAGTTTCTATCATCCCAGTGGAAATTATATATGGATATTTAGATTTCTAATTTTGAGAAAGGTGACAAACTTGTTTTAAATAAACTGAATTATCACCCACAAGCAATGGACGGGGGGTGAATACAGACATGCACAAAAAGTTTTTGATAGAAAAGTGCTTCAGTAGTGAGAAGATGAAAAACCAGTTTCTTCCTGAGGTACATAGATCTCCTAATGCTACTGTTTCCCTGACCTGAAAACTCACTTTCTGTGAATGTCTTACGCTGCTACAGAGTGAGAATTTTTGCGAGGCAGAAGCCAAATTGCTGTTCGACAAGACAGATGTGGAGGCTACAATGAGGTATGGAAGTGAACAAGGATTCAGATGTGAATCTGGAAAACTTTAAGAAAGGGCTCAGTGAAAGGAATACTTGGAACATTTTGGAGTGGGGCTAGAGAAACCAAAGAAAGGAAAGAAATGGCAACAAACTTCTTCTAAGCTCCTGCCAACCGTTTTATGGAAAAAGGATTATGCTTGGGTTCCTTGTATGTGTTCATGGGCAAAAAATCAGGAAAATTCAACTGATTGCAGTGAAAAAAAATACCTAGGACAAAGATATTTTGTAAACATTTGGATGCTGGTTCCTATGACAGCAAAGGAAAGTTGGCCACAAGGTAAAGGCAGGAATGCGGCAGTGGTGTAATTGCTCTTCTGGATGTGGGTACCAGACAGTACCAATGACACAGCTTCAGCCTCATTAGACATTTATTCCCCATGAATCTACACTCAAAGATGTTAATAATTTACTGTTTTTAGTTTATAATACTGAGGCCTAAAGACCAAAAGGAGATAAAAAAGGTGATTTAGGAGCTGATCAGTGTCTGGTTGTCAACTGCACCATTCAATGATGAGCATTTAAAGGTGGAGCTTCAGGGAAAGTGCCAGGGAAAAATCAAGAGAGGGGAAAAAGAGAAATCGGAGGGAACAGCAAGTAGGGGCAGGTCAGTGAGGAGCAGTCAAAGTGGCTGTCCTGATGTCTACCCCATTAGCAGCATGTCTGGGACAAAAATAACAGCTGTAATGAGACCGTGTTATTCTGCTACATCTTCCTAACAGACCAGATTTCAAGAACAGTCTTTCAGTTATAACTATACGAATGCCTAAAAAAATAATTAAACTATGCAGATCCACAGAATATATAAATCCTGATCCAACCAAACACTTCCCCATATGTTTAGCTCTAATGAAATAAGCATTCGCAGCTGTGGTGGCGAATGGTATTCTAGATATCTGTTATTCTGAAAATGTGGCAAGTAGTCCGAGAATGGTCATTAAAATGGGCATCATAACTGCATCGGTTTTTTTGTGCAGATTTTTCATGGTTTAACAATGTTTTTGAGGAGACTTTTCTAATACAAAGTATTTTAATTTGATAAACGGAAGCATTTCTTTTTATTCAGAAACAAATTATTCAACATTTTTTTGGTTCTTTCCAGTTCTTTCTCCTTCCTCTCCCACCCAGTTTGTCCTTTAGCCATTTGGTGAGGCTGGTATAGCTTTATAAAACATTTTCATCTTCAGTAACTTTTTCTGAGAAAACTTAACACATTTTAATGAGTTTAAGTCCAAAATAACTGTTTAAGAATGGGATTCAAGGCAAAAGAGAGAATTTTATGGTCTGGAATAAAGGCAACACAGGCAGATCAACAGGAATGTGGCAGTTTATCTCCAGTGGATGCAATAAAATGTGTCTGCTGCCCTGTACCACTACTCAGTCAGCATATGGAACAAATAATTCACAGAGATCTTATTTTTAACATATTTTAAAATGCTTTTCAGCATATTCCTTTGACTTCCTATGGCTTGTAAGGTCAGTATTTCTTAATTCAGTATTGGGAGCCTATCTTTAGAGGCCTAGGAGGGGAAGAAAAACAGCAGATGAGAAATTGGAAGCGCCTATTTTATAAACATAAAATATTTCAGCTTTAGTGTCCAGGAATCATGGATAATAACCTTGGGCTAGAAATGGAGTGCCTTGTAACAAGAAAAAATGTAAGTCTCTTATTTTTAGCCTCAAGGAGTCTCATGGTTCATGAGATAACGTACCCTTAAACCCTTCATAGACTTAAAGTTATTTGTGCTGAGGACAGTGTGATTCCTATGTTGAAACTCTATGTTCGAAAAAGAATACCATTTTTAACGGTACATATTCAAAACTCCTAAAAGGTTTGGATGGGACTGAGTAGTCTCAGACAGAGATGGATTAGCGGGCAGAGTGAAGGAGAGGCATGATTAATGCAGCTGCATTAAAAGATGCATGATAAATGCAATTTATCACACGGCTATCACCATCATATATGTGCTATATAATTTAATATTAAATAATAGTAGGAGGCTTGTTACCAAATGGTAGGAGCACGGATGAGTGAGAGGGTGATTGAGAGGTTTGAGTTAGAAGTGATGTATTCACTGATAAGAGTGTAAAGGATTATAATTGTAAAGGGGCTACTGGGTAATGCAAAGTAATCAAATATTTCTTCTTATATTAAAGTGATTTATTGTTCTTTCCTGAAATTAAAGCTGCTCAAGGCATTTTATGCTTAGAAACCAATTTTGGGAAAGGTCTTATCCAGTTCTAAGAAGGAAAAACATGTAGGGATGAATAACCCTGCTCTACATAATTGTTCATATTCCTGTTACATCCCACAATTTCATGTGAGGAAGTAATAAAAATAACAAGAAAATTGTATTATAGTGCCTGAGCCTTTCCTCTACTTAAGTAATAGAACAGTAGGACACAGTTCTGTGGGATGTTACTGAGAATAAGTAGTAACTTTAAAGCTATATATATTTTTTTGACCAGCCATTTGCCTGTCTGACATGAGAAGGCTTGCATTTAATTGTCTCCTATGCAACCAGACACAACTATTTTGCCTTGTTTGAAGAACTATTCAGACTGCTTCAATGTTCTCTTGTTCATACTGTAAAGCTTTCTAGTAAAAGTCAAGGCATATATTCCTGTTTTGATTGAGAGGTGAATGTTTTATTTAATTGAAAGTGTAGCCTGGTACCATTGAGTTGGGATCTTGAAAGAGCAATAGATAATACCCCTTATAGCTTCTTAAAAGAATGATAAAGATGCCCTATTTCACTTTCCTTTCTATCAGTAAAACTTTCATCTGCAAGACAAACACCCAGGAAGGAAAACACCACTACCTTCTTGGGCAAGGTCCAATGGTATGGTCTCTTCATTATATGGCAGGACATGGAGTTAACATCTATCGGTGCACCAGTACTGGAAAGCATCTTGCAGGGAGGTGTCTGACAGCCTCCCCTCACTTTTACAGCCTGCAGGATCAGATTCTAAATTGGCAGGCTGCAGGAGAGTGGCCATAGAGAAGGTCTAAGTACAGGTGCCCTGTCCACAGGCAGTTGCTGTGCTTCTTATATGTGGACTCCAGTGCAGAGAGAGGTTGGCACAGTGTCATGGTACTTTTTGCTTCGTGTGGTTTCTGTAGTGGAAAGCCACAATGGAAACAGGATAGGAACTGGGGCATATGTTAAAAGTAAAGACAAAAACTCCACTCTGAATCCTTTAATAATATGGTTCTTTTTTCTCTTACAGTTAATCTCTTTTCCCCACCTGAGGCAGCTGCTAAAACATTGTGCCTTCACTGGATATTGTATTCCTCAATGTCTGTACTACCCAGGCGATATCTTAATCTGGGATTTTTGTTGTATTCTGAAATATACACATACTAGTAGGATGAGTTTTGTCCTTTGTACAGAGCATGCCTAAGACTCCAATGATATGAGGAGTGAGAATGGTTTTGCCCTTCATTACCACAGTATTTTTGTAGTGATCCAATATCTCAGGAAGGGAGAGTTCCACTGGGTGCTTTTGGCTACTGCAAGGAAAATGCAGAATATTTTAGAATCTGGGTTCTTAAAATTCCAAAAAATGGCATAATTGCAGTCAAACTGGTAGTGGTGCCTGTTAACAAGAAGATGTGAAAACAGCAAAACGCAGTAGATGTTCACACCTGAAGCTGCATGTAGCCATGTGTGGTTCACAATTGTAGCCCTACTTGAGAGTTTTGGATATTCTCTGTGGGCTGAATGTTTGATGAGAATAGTTAGCATTGAAAAAGTTTTAACTACGTAGATTCCAGTAGATGTGTCTCTGTGAGGAGTGGAAATAACTAAAAGATCCATTTGCAATACATTTTTGAAGGTTTTAAGCACTGAAGAAAAGCCCTAGTAGCCTTGTTCTATGAAGTCTGATACTACGTTTCATTAAATCACAAAATCATAGAATCATTTGAGTTAGAAAGGATCCTTAAAGGCCATCTAGTCCAACTCCTGTGCAGTGAACAGGGACACCCACAGCTACATCGGTTGCTCAGAGCTCCAGCCAGCCTGACCTTTAGTGTATCCAGGGATGAGACATCCACCACCTCTCTGGACAACCCATTCCAGTGCCCCACCACCCTTAATATAAAAAACTTCTTTCAGATAAAATGGAAACTTCCCCTCTTTTAGTTTGAAACCATTTTTTGTGTCCTATTACAACAGACACTTCTAAAGACTCTGTCTCCTGCTTTCTCACAGAGCCCCTGTAGGTACTCAAAGGCTGCTCTCACCTCTCCTTGCAGCCTTCTCTTCTCCAGGCTGAACAGCCCCACTCTCTCTGCCTGTCCACACAGGAGAGATGTTCCATCCCTTGGATCATTTGTGTGGCCCTCCTCTGGCCACACTCCCACAGGTCTGTGTCTCCCCTGTACTGAGGACTCCACATCTGGCTGCAGTACTCCAGGTGAGGCCTTACCAGCACAGAGAAGAGGGGCAGGATCATTTCCCTTGACCTTCTGGCCAAGTTTCTTTTGATACAGTTCAGGACAATGGCTGGCCTTCTAGGCTGTGAAGGCACATTGCTGACTCACATCTAGCTTGGCATCCACCACTACCACCAATTCCTTTTTGGCTGTGCTATGCTCCAGCCTTACATCCCCCAAATGACTTACTGAATTCCTAAACCTCCAGGACATTTACTGGGTATAAGACAACAACTGTAGAAGAAGAAATCTTGTCAGTCCCCAGAAATATTATGATCTTCTTCTAGGGAGCCATCCTTATGATCCCCCTTCTTTTGGTTGCCTTCTTAGTTTTGGGGAAAGATCTAGCCCTATCTGTCCATCATGCTGCTTGTATTTAACTAGCCCTTGCCTGGCCATTGCTCCTTTCCTGTTCTATAATAACATTCTTAGGTACAAAATGTTTTTGGTCCTGTGGAGATAGCATGAAATTTTTTTTGATGTTTTCATTTATATTGTTAATGTTCAGAAATTTTAATAAGTGCTCTTGTTGGTATGGCCAAGCTTATTTTTACATGAATCTGATAATTATTATTGCCAGATTTTTTAATAATAGTAGTATTGTCATTGTACCAATCAAACCACTCAAGTGGTAATAGATAAGCATGAGCAAGTGTAGGTACAAACAGTGCATAAACATGATGAACCATAACAGAAAGGTCTTAAAACCCAGGATATTGAGCGTTGTGTTATTATCTTAGAAATGAATATTTTTATATGATATTAAGCTTCAGTGCACAAATCATTCGTTCTTTCTCTGAGTTACAGGCAAGTGAGTTTCTATGCTCTTTCCCTGAACGACAGTGCTTAGAAATAAACTCACTTTAATATTAAAATGTGAAATTATAGTTGTATACATATATATTGTTTCTATTAAAATGCCTTTGGCGTTTATCACCACTCCATACGACAGTGCAAAAGAAAAGAAATAATTGCCACTTAATTTCAATAAATGTTTAAAAAGGCAATCAGAAATAATCAAAAATTGCCATCTATTTTGGTAATACAGTATGATATTAAACTTAGAAATAGTATCTAAATTCATGAGGTATGTCAGGAAGTTATAGTTCTGTTTATAGTCTTTGTGGAAATAAGCATCAAACATTAGTTTAACAATAATAGCCCTCTATGAAATTAAATAATTGTTACTGAATGACGTACTTAAACATTAGAATCTTCTTCTTTGATGTTTACCTGGAAGAATTTTCCATTTAATCTCTTTCTACAAATAAATGTGGACAAGTTACCATTTGTCCTGTTTAGAGAGTAAGAAATATATTTAACAAATACAGTATCTATCTTCATTTGGATAGAACATGAGACAACAGAATTTGGAAAGCTTGGAGATGAAATTAAAACAAATCATTTAAATAGCTTAATTGACTGAAAGTGTGAATAACAGATTGCAAGTATTTTCATGTATTCACAAATGTATTGAAGTGGAATTTAACATTCAGTGGATGGAGGGAGATTTCCAAAATCCCACAGAATTTGTTATTTTCATTCTTGCTCTGCAAAAATATTTAATAAAATGGCTAACCACACAATACATGTATTATGTTCTCTAGTCTTTGAGGGGCACAATATTTGTAACCCAGAATAGAGACTTTGAAGTTCTTTCTATGCATCCAAGCATGTCTTTGTGAGTCTGCAGCTGCCATGATCCGCATAGCTAGGACCAGAATATTTCATGTCTGTCTACCAGTGACCATCTCAGGTCTGCCTTGGGTATTCAGAAAGTGTGGGATTCAGCCCATGAACAAAATGCTGATTTGGCAATAACAACACTCCTCTATTCCCAGGGCAAAACTTCCTTTCAATTCTGCTGGAGACAAGGCCAGGCTCTAGATTTTCAGTTCTGACTCCTGGTTTTGAAGTTACTCATAATGTCACTAGAGATTACAACTTGGATTCAAAGGTTAACTGGAAGGTCTATCCTTGCTTAAATCACAAGAGAAATTTTGTTGGTCCTTGCTGAGTACTTAAGAAATAATGGCTAGCCATAAACAATCAAACATCCTGAGCCAGAGAATTCCTAGGATTGCCATGAAAGGTTGTACTGCAATGTAATAATGGTGACAAGTGATTGGTAAATGAAACAACTAATTTGATATCTCTTTCTCATGGCTTTCGTACACTTCACATGTTTGAATCATTAGATATCTTTCATATTTCTTCAAACTGTCTTGTACTGTACTTTTCCTCTTAGCATTCCTAAATGTTCTATTAGCTATAGACTTTTCTGTATTTATTAAATCTCTTTCTATTACTATTGTTCTTCTGATAATGAAAAAGAATTGTATTTTTTAAGTGACATTATTCAGATACATTTATTCATAATACAACTGTTTTTGTTTATGTGCAAAAATTAGAGGGAAATAGAGCCAACATTTTAAGTAGTTTGAGTAGTAAATCAAATCAATCCTGTTATTCTATAAAGCACAGAAATCACAGCTTCAGATGTCACAAGTGCTAACATGATATGTCATCCCAGGACTTACAGCTCTAGAAAGAGATACTTTTTACACTTACTAATCCGAATCTTGCTATGCTGGAACATCATTATCTATATTTTTATCACAGTTCACAACTAGATTTAAATTTAACATCTAATTTATTGGAAACTTAGCTTGTGAAATCTGGTATTTTCTTTCTTTTTTTTTTCTTTTTTTTTTTTTTTTTTAAAAAAAAGGAAGCATGAAAACATGCACTACTTAGCTTCTACACTGTTTTATTTTTTTTCACATTTTCATATGAAATATCACATTGGAAGGAATTTAAATGCTATGCCTGGTATTATCACTAAAAACACTTCTTCAAGCCATGATCATACAAACACCAATTCTATTAACAAGAGAGATGACAATTAAGAGGAAACATAATTTAATATCATAGAATATCCAGAATTGGAAGGGATCCATAAGGATCTTCGAGTCCAACTTCTGGCTCCACACAGGAGCACCCAAAAGACAGACCACGTGTTGGAGAATGCTGTCCAAATGCTCTTTGAACTCTGGCAGCTTGGTGCCATGTCCATTGCCCTGGGCAGCCTGTTTCATACCCACCACCCTCTGGGGTACAACCTGCCCCTAACCCCCAGCTGCCCCTCCACTGACCCAGCTCCATGCTGTTCCCTCGGGCTCTGTCGCTGTCACAGAGAGCAGAGCTCAGTGCTGTGGTCTCTGTGCTCCCTGTGAGGAGCTGCAGCTGTCATGAGGGCTCCCTTCAGGTCTGGGCTGAGCAAACCAAGGGGCCTCATATGTCTTCCTTGTTAGAACCTGAACCGTCTTTGTAGCCCTCCTTATGACACTCTCAAAGAGTCCTTTTTGTACTGTTTGCACTGTGTTGCACAGAACTGCACACTGTACTCAAGGTGAGCCACATCAGTGCAGTGCAGAGTGCAAGAGTCACTTCCCTCAACCAGCCAACAATGCTGTGCTTGATGCACCCCAGGATATGGTGGCATATACTCAAAGTTACTCTTTACTAAAGACTAGAAGTACACTTTCTACATCTAGCTTAAAGGTCCTCTTTCAAATACCAGCTGCTATTTCATAAAATGCATATTAATATTCATTAACAAATTGTAAAGGAAAAACTTCTTGGGCCAAATGCTGTCGATAATTACAGCAGGTTTCTGCACTGTTTTGCCACCCCCCTAAATTATGCCTTGCTGGATTTTTACATATTTCTGTTGTTCGAAGATCAAATTCTACATGACGTGTGCATGCTTTTGACAAACTTTTCTTTATGTACATAGGGTAGAGGTAACTACACATTCTTACAAAGAATTAATTGCATTTTGGCATAAAATGAAGGGCTGGTACCTGGGAAAATTTGCGTATATTTTCCAGCTGTGACATTTCTTCTAGTAATATTATACTAAACTATGTAAGCTTCACTTACCTGTTTACTTGTACCACTGTTGCTACAGGAATGTTTCTTCTAAAAGATATTTGAATCTAAATGACTCAGCCAGGAAGACCAGTGTGTATCTGTAGAGTGGCCAAGACAGAAGAAACTGTTTCTCTATAGTTACAAAAAAAGGTAAGCTTAAAAGAACAGATAATTCTTGGCAGAAAAGAAGTGACAAAGACACATTAATTGGTCCCCAAACTGCCAGGATAGGGGAAGCTTCTCTGTCCTCTCAGGCTGTGGCTCAGAGAGTGAGACACACCTGGCCAGAGCCCTGCCCAGGATGGAAGGATGGAAACATAGAAAGGAGCTGTGTTCTGAGATGCCTGGCCACAGTCAGCAGGTTTTCACTGTGGGAAAAGGAAGGATTTCTGCAGACTTTATGTTTCTACGATACACCCGTCCTTTAAATGCAGCATGGGGATCACAGAATCACTGTATCACAGAATCACAGAACTACCAAGGTTGGAAAAGACCTAGAAGATCATCCAGTCCAACCATCCACCCATCACCAATAGTTCTCACTAAACAACGGCCCTCAACACAACATTCAAATGTTTCTCGAACACCTCCAGGGTCGGTGACTCCACCACCTCCCTGGGCAGCCCATTCCACTGCCTGACCACTCTTTCAGAAAAGTAGTATTTCCTAACGTCCAGCCTAAATCTCCCCTGGCACAGCTTGAAGCCATTCCCTCTAGTCCTATCATTAGATACATGAAAGAAGAGGCTGACCCCCAGCTGGTTGCTGCCTGGTTGTGAGCAGAGAGAGTCTGGCTCTGCATAGGTGAGCTATGCTCTGAAGTTTCCTCTCAGGTCCAAGCTATAAGACTTTTCCTCTCCTTTGCTAGTTGCTTTTCAGTGTGAACCAGCCATTTGTACCTGGAACCGTAGATTTATTTATTTATTCTACAAAAGATATGTTGGAGTGTAACTATATAGTATTACTACCAAATTTTATTTGATCTGAGAAAACAGCCATGAACTTTTACTGCTCCCATTCCAGTAGAATAAGATATCTGCTTTTAACACATGCATGTTACATACACAAACCCCAGTGATTTCTTATTTCTTACTGCAATGCACTGAGTAGTAGAAATCTTTTACTTGGTAAGGTTATCATTAAATTAATCACCTGAAGCTGTCCCCAGCTTTTTACCAGAAAGTTACTGTACTCCAAGGACCTTAAAGAATTTAGCTTTGACTTGTCTGAAATACGTAAACCCGTATTAATGGCACAAACCTGAAAGGATTATCTGTATATGATTAATACTATGCAGAAAAAAAGATTTCTGGAAATTTCCAAGGTGCACAGCTGAAGCCAGAGGAATGAGGCACAGCTGTACATGAAAGGGGATATAAATAACACAGGAAAGCTGTGAGATGAAATTTCACTTGAAAGTGTGCAATGTCTTTTGTATGTATTTTTGTGCATGGTGTACTGTTTTGAAAATTTACTTATATACACAAAAAACATAACCTTCCTAGAAAAAAAAAAAAAGAAAGAAAGAAAGAAAAAAGAGTTAATTTCAAATAGTATGCAGTTTCCTTTGGGAGATTTCAGCATCCATAATGTTGCCTTAGGTATCTCCACATGGCTGCAGGATCCACAGAAGTTCTCTTGACAAACCTGGCTTTCAGAGAGCTTGGTTTTGAACCTTTAGACTCCTCATCTGGGCTGAAAGAAGAGGCAGAATTTATCAGAAGAATCTTTTCTGTTTCTAGGAGAGGGCAGGAACTCTGGGATTCATAGATCACCAGGGTTTTGCACTAAGTCTGTCTTGCTCACGGTCTTATAGATCTTACTCTCTGTATGGAAATTTGATTAAAAAGATAATCCCTTCAGAGTGTAAGGCAATAATAGAACAATAAATGGCTGCTTGTTTATGGGCAGCCATGCTCAGTGGAATACAAAGCAATGAGGGGAGGTAGGAGGAATCCCTCTCATGCTTAAGTAATTCCATATTCCTTATATATTGTGCATAATGCTGGTGAGAGAGGAAGAGTGAGCCTCAAGGGATTTATTTATCCTTCAAAATTTAGGTAATTCCCTTTTGCATCAATGGAGTCTGTCTTTACTGAGGAAAGCTTTGACTTCATTTGTAATTAAAAAGTCTGGTTTATTACTGCAGTATAGGGGTAGACTGAGAAATGTTCAGCAATTATAAGAGGAATACTTCTTAGATATGTAAACCGTATTGTTTGAAGTCTTGCCTGTGTCTTGAACAGAGACTTGCTCCTATACACGTTCATGTTGAAGATTAAATAAAACCTAGAGGATCTTGTCAGAATCATGTTACACTGGCAGAAGTCCCTGTTATATATTCATTCACACTTTCCTTCATCCATTCACTAGTTTACAACAATGGCTGTTTCTAACAATTTTGTTAGCTGTTGGACTTTTAGACAGACAGAGCACAGGGATGAATGTTCTATTAGTCTTTTATTTTCCAGTCATTGAGGTAGATAACTGACAGCATAAAAACATTTACCTGGAGTTTATTTTCCTAACTTTTATCTTAATTCCTTTAACCAATGCTATAAGAGTGTCAACCAAAAACCTGAGAGGCTGAAGCGGAATATATTGTCTAAGGAAACTGTATTTGCAAGTCTTAAGTGGTGCTTGACATCACGGCAAGAATGGTTTATCTTTGACTTCTGCTATGAGACATGGTCCTTACTATGAGTTACTATACAAAATAGGCTAATGTGGTTTTGTCAAGTTGCAGAAAGGTGTTTTTTTTTCTTTTTTTTCTTGCTAGATTGCTGTCTGCTTTTAAATTATTCGTTTAATGAAAGACTGTTAGGAACAAACCTTGGCAATGTATTCACAACCATGTAGATTTACAGTTTAAATGAAGTGACTACGTCACTCACGAAAAGCTCTTTAGTACAGAAAAGCATGCTTTCACTAGCTTTCATAAAACACAATGTTGTTAATAAAATGTCTTCAGACTACAATGTAGTTGTTCAGGTAGAATAGTAACACAGAGGCAGTTCTTCAAATTTATTTCCTCAATGAATGGATGATTTTTCTTTAAAACGCAGCACTGAAAGGGTCACCCATAAGAAAAAAAGTAGAGAAACACAGCTCCTCCATCTCAAAGATTATCAGCCCAAGTCAAAACATAAAAAAGCAAAACTGCTTTGTTATGCATGGGGCCTATTGGCCGTTTCAGAGCAATCCTCTGTGTCTCTGAACCAAGTTGATGACAGATGGTGAGACTGTCCTTGCGAATTTTTCACCTTAACGTGACAGGCTATATGGAAATGTCCCATGATCACTAGGGACTTTCCAAATGTCCCTTGATAATCAACGCAAGCAGGAATCCTGTCTAATTTGGAGCCTAAAGCAGTTTTTAAGATTTTTCTTTATGTGTAAATTCTTCATACTACTGTACAAGAACTGGAAATATTGGATGAATGCAATTGATTTCACATTGTATTTATAATAATTAACATTTAGTTGTCAGTGAACAAAGAGAGCTTATAAGAGAATTATACTGTGGAAATAAACTCTTAAAACCCTAAAGAAAAGCAAGCAATGAATCAAAATGAAACATGGAGCACTTTCTAATCTATATCCTGGAAATATATCTGTCCCACTATGCATCCCCACAAATTTCGATCTTTTTTTTTATGTCAGATGGTTTCAAATTATATAATTCTTTAATTTTGCACTACATTTCTTTTTTTTTTAAAAAGAGAACATAATCTGTGAATCTAGGGCTACATACTGCTCTGCTTCTATTATATCCAGCAGCATGAGTAGGAATACTTGGGGAGCAGGATTCAACCCTTAACAAGCCTTACTTCGGCTTGACCTACTGTGTATCAGAGGAAGGCAGCTCAGTCCCTACCAGGGCTGCAAGACACCCCCTCATAAGCAAAATAAGACCTCTCCATTATGACTCCATCTTGTGTGTTACCACTCATGTTCCCCTGATGACAACCTGTATTCTTACATCAATGACATCTTGGAGAAATGTGTTTGATGGGAGTTATTAGGAGTTGCAGGGGTAAAATGAGCTACCTTTTCACCAGAAACTGAGGTGTATGGAATCAGAGAATTTAGTCTCTATGGTTGACTGACTGAAGGGGACAAATTTTGGACCCTCTGTAGGGACTGGGCAGAGAGGAGAATTGCCAGTTATCAGTATTTCTGTACTGACTGTGATTTGCCTACATTAATAGTGGTTATTGCAGACTTTGCTAGCACCGTCCTTCCATTTTATTTAGTGGAATAAACTATCAGGCACTATGCTGATACAGACCAAAGTACAAAGATGTAATATTTCATGCCTTGCTTTGGCATTGGCTTTGGACTCCAACTTATTAACTTTCAGGAACGAGTGCTGTGTGTTCTGTATATTTCCCTATGGCTGTTCCAGGTAGTGAATCTTTATGTTTTGAGATGGACCTTAAAGACTTTCTTTCACAAAGCATTTGTACAAGACTTTGAGTTGAATGAGAGTTTTCAGTTCTTGGTGACTTTGTCAAATAAGTCATTTCAGTTTTTCCTGCTATCTAGTTCTAAAAGTTTTAACCTTTAAAATGGATTTAGGAATAAGTCTATTTCTCTAAAGCCATATACCCAGATACAGATAAATACAGATTTCTAGCTCACAAATGCAGAGTGTTTAGATTTAGTAGTGTCTTAATTTCAGGTGGAATAGAATTGCTTTCTTCAGAGAGTCTGGTATGTTGCTATGTTTTGGTTCTAGGAGAAAAATAATATTGATAACACACTAGTGTTTATAATTGATGCTAAGCAGTGTTGTATAGAGCCAAGGCCATTCCCAGAGAAAGGCCCAGGGGGCTAGGAGGGAACAGAATTAGGACAACTAACTTAAACTGGCCAAAGGGATATTCTATACCATATGCCATCAAGCGGAAGGAGTTTCAGAGGAGTGGGAGTTCATCGTTCTCTCTTCCACTGCTCAGGAAGCTAGCTGGGCATTGGTCAGCTGGTGGTAATTGCTTGTGCATAACTTATTATATACATATATAAATATATATTTGTCATAATTATTATCCTTTTCTTTATGTTAGTGAACAGTTTTATGTCAAACTACAAGTCCTGTTTTGTATTGTTTTGTTTTGTTTCAGTTCCTCCATCCCACTGGGAAGGAGGGGAATGAGTGAATGGTTGTGTGGTGCTTAGCCAACAGCTGGGTTATATCACAAAAATTAGAAATTCAACTCTGGGACTTTCAGGACATATTTTATCAGTTTTTATAACCACTGATAAACATAACTGATATCTGTTCAGAAATACAGTATATGAAGGAAAGAGCTTATTTGTTTGCATTTCTGTGTGCAGTGTTTGCTTGTTTGTCCATTTTCTTTATTTATTCATATAGTTATGTGAGGAAGGGAAAAAAAAGTTGGTTTTGATATTTTTTTTCTAGTCCAGATTTTAATGAGAAAAAAGTTTGCTGTCATTTCTTCATTGTCAGCGTCAGGTATTCTAATTTCCTCGTGTAATACATTGTGGCCCAAAGGTATATTGTCAGCCAACAAAGTGATTGCACAACAAAAGAATCAATAGCTCATTATTTTTGGACTCAGAATACTTTGCATGTTGCTTTAGAGATTTCATGACATTTAAGAGATTATTTGCAAATTAAAACAATCTTTGGATCAATCCATTAAATTGTTGGCTAATTTTCCTAAATTACGCTTTCAGCTTTCATGTAAAAACAATATTAACTTCATTTTCAAAATATGTGACTGCAGTTTGAACTAATTTTCTAAGTGGATGATCCTGTTTGCTTCTGAGTAGTTGTTCTATTACTACTTCTATAAAGTCCAACAGCAAAACAGTTGTAGATGTTAAAACTCATTTAAAATTATTGGTCTGGCAATTCACATAATCACAGGATCACTTAAATTGGAAGGGACCTTTGGTATCATCAAGTCCAACCATCAACATTGACTTACTGAGTCCCACCTCTGAACCATATCCCTTAGTGTCACAACCATATGTCCTGAATACCTTCAGGGACGGAGCCCCTATCACATCCCTAGGCAGCCCACTGCAATGCCTGACTGCCTCTCTGTGAAAAAATTCTTCCTCAAGTCCAATCTAAATTTCCCCTGGAATAACTTGAGACCATTTCCCCTCATCCTATCGCTTGTCACCTGAGAAAAGAGATTGATGCCATCCTTGCTACAGCCTCCTAGTTGTAGAGAGCAATGAGGTCTCTCCCTAGATTCTTCTTTTGCAGACTAAATTCAGTTCAAGCACACAGTACTATAAGTAGAGCTCTCTTGAACCACATTGTTGTAATTTCTGTTACATAAAACCTGGGCTTGAATTACCTTCCTCCTCCAAAAATTTTTTTTAAAGGTGGTATATAATGCAGATAAGCAAGTTAAAAAATCATTGATAGAAGGAGTGTGGCTTTTGAGATAAATTAAATAAAAGTAACTTTTGTTTTAACTTTAGTTTTAGCATTTAGGTTTTTTAAAAATATTTAATTTGCACTTCATATGTCAGTCTATCTTCCTGCACTCTGGGCTGCCCAGCATGAAGGTTGAGGATCCAAATTTACAGTAGGCCTCCAGTTGGATAGTGGCTAAAGTTCACTTAGTTACTGATCTTTGTGGCACCTTCCCCTAAAGACGCTTTTCCATGGCAAGACCTTTTCTTTGCTCCAACGTATTGCCACAGCTCTTGCTCCCAAGGTGCTCAGTTCCTGGAGAGACTGCTCCCCTGGAATATATTTCACCTTAACTTGGCAGCAAGGAGTTATTCTGCATTTTTGATTCTCTCCCTCAACACCTTTTTTCTTCATCTCTTTCTCCATATCCATGATCCTTGATGACCAATGGATGCTGCTGGTGCTGTGCCCTTCTCCAGCCTTCCTGGCAGTGTGCTTCCTGACTTCAGACCTCTGAAGTGAACAGGGAGATTTTCTCTTGATAAAGTTACTCAGTTTGTTAGTTAGCAGATTTTGTGACAACATATAAACCAGAGGAATATACGCTACACGCGTTCAAATTCATGTAATTCCAGCATCTTTGGGCCACAGAAATCCACTAAAGAATAAGTGCTCCAAGAATTGTTAGCCCAGATTCTGCTCTTGTTTTAGACATCCTTCACTCTAAGTTTCAGTGACATGAATTTCTATGGAAAGCAAACTAAGAAAAAGCAATTGAACTTTTATTTTTCTTGCACTGTTTGTATAAACCACCTTTAGAGCATGTATATGACAATGTTTCTACTGCAGGGGTTTCTACCTGATTGAGCTGTGCCAATAAGTAATGAACAACAACAAATACATTCAAAAATATTCCAATAATGCATGGATTCTTTGTACAGAATAAAAAGCCACATTTTCTCTGTATACCAAATACAATTTTTGCCTTGGCTCCACTTGCTTTGCCATTTATTTATTTACTCTTTTTACTAGAAATGATCATTTAATCATGCAACACCAGAGACAAATTTTGTCTATGTGGATGTCTGAGGTAAAACTACGGCAACTAGATTTCATCTTTCTTGAGCAACAGCTCAGTCAGTTTGATCCCTCAGAAGGTTTTTTGTGCCCTTCTGTTTGATGCTAGCTGTATTTTCCATCAGGATGGTAAAATCTGTCTTATTCAGGTACTGAAACTGCTTAAATGCACAGTTATGTCCTAGATAACTTCTGACCACCTTTGTCAGAAATGCAAAGTAGAGCTCTTGGCCCCCCAGAAACATTATAAATACAGTTTTCTCCCTACTGATACTGTCACAGTGCAAATAATTAATTCTGGCATACAGTATAACAAACGAGACTTCTGAACAAAACTAACATTTTGACCTCCAAAATCTCAGTGGCTTGAAAAGCCATCACCTGTTCAATGCTTTGAATGTACTTTATTGAGTCAGTGTACTTGGTCCTACATTTATTCTCTGTTTATTCCACTAAATATCCAGCCTTCAAATTGTCACACTCTTTTAAGAAGACTTTTTGTTTTATGTAATTCCTAATGTATTTAGAGTTGAAAATGTCTATAAATGAGTTTATGGCACAGAGGAATAGAAATATATGACTTCTGCTGTTCCTGTTATTTATTATTTGTAGCATGGCAGCACTGGTGATTCACAAATGTGCTGGGAGATGTATAAACACAGAAATATAGCATCCCAAAGAACTTGTAACTCTCCTGTTCTTCTCTTGCTGATCCCCACATGAGTTGCTGCAATGACAGCTTGCTAGATGGAATCAATACTGAAATGCTGCTTTTCCTAACTTGAAGGCTTACATTTTTTCTGGAGGTGTTAAATATCACTGAACTTCTCCATTTTAACAATGTCTATACTCATATTTAGTGGGAGTTCTCAAAATTAGAAGCTGAAAGCACAAAACTTGACTGCCTTGAGTGTTAGTACAGGACACTGAATTGTCCTGTCCTCATTACCTTGAGCAGCTGCTCCCTTGTGCAAAAGGCATGAATTTTCCTGACACTATCTTAAAACCTCCAGAAGTTCTAGTCATTCATGGCTTGGGGCCAACAGCATGGTTGTAAGTTGTTACCGAGAAGGTTGCTCTAGAGTTTTTCCAGGTCCTATTAAACTTGTTGCTTTTTACATTACTCTGTGATGCTCTGGAAACCAGGGAAGAAAGGGTTCCAGTTCGAGAGCAGCTCTAAAAGCACAAGTCTATCACTGTCTTTGTGGACACAGTCCATAAAAAGCCTGACTGAAAACAAAAAGGTGGTGACTTTACCACCCCTGCTTGCCAATGCAGCAATGCAGAGAGGGTTCCCGATTCTTGTCTGTATCAGGAAAATACTCAGTGTATTCTGTGTGTTCTATTGTACAGCTGACGAGCAGAGTTCACTGCAGCTTGACACAATTTACTGTTTCTTCTTTCCATTTCATAGAATCATAGAATTGAGATGGAAGGGAGCTTTAAAGGTCATCTGGTCTAATTCCCCTGCAGTGAACAGGGACAACTACAGTTATATCAGGTTGCCCAGAGATATGGTGGATGCTTCATTCCTGGAGGCATTCAAGGTCAGGCTGGATGGGGCACTGAGCCCCAGTGCCTCACCATCTTTATTGTAAAAAACTTCTTCCATATATCTGATTTAAATCTCCTCTTTTTCAGTTTGAAATCATTTCCTTGTGTCCTATCACAAGTCCTGCTAAGGAGTCTGTCCTCTTCTTTCTTAAAGCCCCCCTCTAGATATTTAAAGGCTGCTACCCTGAAGCCTTCTATTCTCCAGGCTAAACATCCCCAGCTCTCTTAGGCTGTCTTCATAAGTATGGTGTTCCATCCCTTGGATCATTTTTGTGGACCTATAATATTTTTCACTGTCTGCTGAAGCCAAGATGATCTGAGTATCAGTGTCAATGGAAGTAAATTTATGCCTGAAGTTCAAAGAATGTTACCAGAAATGTGCTACTTAGAAGCACATATCTCCGCTCACAGGAAGGAGTTGCATGAGCTCCCTGCTGTATTTGCAGCTACCACCTCGTATTTGTTATTTAAATGGAAATGGAGAATACTTACTCCCAGGATTTCTTTTAACAGTGAAAATAGAAGAACAATGTAATTCTAGGGGGAGAGATGGGAGTGGTGACAAGATGCCTGCCTTGACAGTACACATTGCTGTTTTGATTATCCTCTGATGAAAACCTATCCTGTTCTCTTGTTGCTCCTTTTCTGGTTGCTGATGATACATCTACATAATGTGATTTGGGATGCCAGGGCTGGATCCTGAAAGAAGTACGGGTGTGCTACATCTAATTGCTTTGAGTACTGTGTTGTGCAAGAATTACTAGGAAATTTCTGGAGATGATTTGGTCAGTGGTACCTGTGCGTATCAGTTCAGACATTCCCAGAGTTATCTGCTTGTCAGACAGAAGGTTGTTTGCTTTTTATTCTGCTGTTATTTTCTAGAGAAGAGGGAAGGGCCGAGAAAGCAGTGAAATCTAGTGCTATCTGTCCGCTTGTGTTTTCCTGCCCTTGGTAGGGAAGTAGTGAGTTATAAACAGAACTGATGAGCATTCTCATGAGGATGTCTGTGAGTAGATTCTCACAGACCTTCTTTTCCCCACCAAATATTTCTGCTGAAATGTTGAAATTAGGGGAAGAAACCTTTCTCTGTTAAAAAAAAAAAAAAAGCAAATAAAAAAAGCACAGAGCTCAATCCCAACACAAACTCCTCCCTTTTGTTTTCACTCCCTGGATGTTTGTGATAAATTGAGTGCATCTTATCCGTGACTTGCTTACATAATGAAGTTGGTCTTTGTTATCTCATCACTGCTCTCCCCAAAAAAAGAAAGGATGGGCTTAGGTTTTAGATCTTTTGTAATTAAAGGAAAATATGCAGCTACGTCACGTTCTCCTCACAGGACTCTCCAAGCTTTTCCATTTGATCCTTCTTACTATTTTAAGAAGAAACTGTTTGGAAATACTTCTCATCTTTACTTATTTTTATTTTGTGTATTACTCTAATGCCACAGTAATGCACATTGTATTGGACGCATGACTGATGCCATTTCTACCTAGGAAGATAAAGATAAAATATCACAGAGAGTATTTTCTCCAAGTGTTGCACATATGGAATTCCCATAAGTGTTAATGAGAGTTGTATGGGTCCACCCACTGAGTAAAGGCAAGGCCAGAGATGTTATATTAGGATTTATTGCTTTTATGGCAGACAGACTTCTCAGTGGCAGGAAAGTTTCTTTGAATTTAACAGTTTAAAAATATTTTAAAATGCCACTTGTACAAGATATGTGGATGTATCACCACTAAATTTCGTACCCAAATCTTACAGCTGTAGCTGATCTTAATAAAGAAATAGGCTTCCATTTATTGTCTTTCACTAACTAATTTCCATAATACCAGCATAGTTAAAGTTATAGTTAAAAACTTAAAAAAGCTCTGAATTTCATGTGTGACACCCATTTGCCCTTAAAGTTATAAGAATCAAAACTGCATATTTATTTGATTGTTGTTTTAATGAGGACAGAAGCAATGGGCATTGAACGTATTTCCACAAAACAACCCATTTTGGAGAAACTCCCATAACCATGGCAGATGAGGTTCAGCACCAAGGAAATACATTTGCTGACTGAGAAATATTTTGTCATAAACATTTTTATAAGCAGTGTGCGTTGGATTCTGCTTTCCAAAGCTGCTGGCAAATTGAGGGCTATTAATGCACACCATTTCCTGGCCCTGGAATTGGATATAGCTGTGTTTTGCATACCCTGCTGCAGGTGCTGAATATGTTCACTGAAGCCAAGAGGGTTCTGTGGCTCTGCCTGCCCTAGTAGGTGGAGCATGGTCAGGACAAGGGCTGGAGAACTAACGCATGAGTATCTGTAGTGTTTAAGTATTATCACTTGTCCTTGGCACAGTTTAGGCTTGTGCCAAACAGCATTTTCTGAGACAAAGCCTTGGTTCTGGACAACACCACAGGTTAGGGGCTGCTCTCAGCAGGCAGGCTAGATTAAACCACACTGCTCTGGGAAGGAAGAAAGTGAGTTTAGCCAGATGGCAAGGAGCCATTATGGCATTTGCCTTTAGGGTTCCCTAGTCTGTTTTATTTATCAGCGTAGACATCACCTGTAAAATCTCATATGTTTGCAGCAGTGGGATGCCTGTTAATAACTAAGACAAAAATATCCTGATTCCTTTGAAGCTTTTACATGCATTGACCTGAATCTCTCATTTTTTTTTCAGGGACTTTGTTAAAGAAAAAAAAAAAGACAACATATGAATTAAATCAATTTGATATCTCATCTCTCAAGTGTTCTGATAGTCTGTAAGCTAATCCTGGTTGCTCTCCTTCCCAGAGCACCTTGGAGACACACAGGAGCTTGCTCCAGGCTAAATTAATTATTCTAGTGATGGTGGCAACTACATGATCCCAGTTGCCTTCTTTCCTGGCCACATGATAGCAGTAAGGCTCCAAGAAAAAGGGCTACAGGCTCCATGAATTAATCTAGTTGTAGGGATCCACTCCAGACTGGTTGTGTTCTTAGGACAAACCTTGAGCACATACAATGTGGTGTGTGGGAGGACCATAAAAGGTCCCAGGAAACACTAGCCCTGCTCTGTGTATCATTAGGTCTGATCATATGTCTGCTGGTATCTGCAGAGAAAGAAACAGTTCATTAAGCCAGAAAAGCTGTATGCCATTGTGTCGTACATTGCATTGTACAATATGCCCTGGACTACTGGCCAAGTGTAATTTTGTTCCTTTTGAGCTCATTTTTGCAAGAGCAAATATTTGACTTTGCAGTGTCTGAGATTTTCACTCTTAGAATTTAAAGGTTGGAAAAAACCTCTAAGATCACCAACTCCAACTGTTGACCCATCAACACCATGTCCACTACATCTTGTGCTTATACCTTTCCTGAAAACTTCAAAGGATCACTCCACCACTCCCCTGGGTAGCCCACTGTAGTAGCTGACCACTCTCTCAGAGGAGAATTTTTTCCTAATATGCAACTTGAACCTCGCCTGGTACAAAGCCATTTCTCATCCAATCACTGTTATTTGGGAGAAGAGTCCAACCCCCACCTCACTACAATGTCCTTTTAGGTCATTACAGAGAGCTATAATGTCTCCCCCGAGTCTCCTTTTCTTCAGACTAAGCAGCCTCAGCTCCATCAGCCACTCCCAATGAGACTCGTGCTCCAGACCCTTCACAGCTTCACTGCTCTTCTCTGAACATGCTCCAGGGCCTCCATGTCTTTCTTGTAGTGAGGAACCCAAAAGAGAACACAGTACTCATGTCACCTCACTGAGTACAAAGGAAAAATCACCTCCCCGCTCCTGAAGGCTGCACAGTTTCTGATATAAGAAAGGATGCCATTGGCTATCTTGGCCACCTGGGTAAACTTCTGCCTCATGTTCAACTGGATGTTGACTAGTATCCCCCAAATCCTTTTCCTCCTCACAGCCTTACAGCCATTCTGCCCCAAGCTTGTAGTGTTGCTTGGGGTTGTCGTGTCTGAAGCGCAGGACCCAGCACTTGGTCTTGTTGAACCTTATATAATTGGCCTCAGCCCAGCTGTCCAGCCTGTCCAGATCCCTCTGTAGGGCCTTCCTATCCTCAGGCAGAGTAACACTTCTCCCCAGCTTGGTGTCATCTGCAAACTTACTTATTACATTAAGGTGCACTTAATGCTCTAGTACAGATCATCATTAATGATATTAAAGAGGGCTGGCCCCAGTACCGGCCCCTGGCAAACATCACTCATGACTGGCCACCAGTGGTATTTAACTGCACTCATCAACACTCTCTGGGCTTGTCTGTCCAGTCAGTTTTTAACCCAGCAAAGAGTACAACTATCCAAGTCATGGGCTGCCAGCTTCTCCAGGAAAACACTGTGAGAGACGGTCTTACTTGTATAATTTGTCTTTTAGATCAGAGAGAGATTATTTGACCCTGGAAGAGAACTACAAAACTCCTCTGTGTCCAAACTGTAGCAAGATTCACAAACTGTAGCTGTGTTTTTCTTCTTGGCAAGTCCTTATATAATGTTTCAGGATGTCTTTACCAGTTTGGATCACAAGCAAAACCCGGTGACCCATTTCAAATGTTCAATAGCCCGGTGCAAGGAGCACTCATGCAAAATGTGCAGTCTTATTTTTTTTCCCACTTGCTTAGGAACACAGATGTGAAGTCACCACTTATCCTCCCAACAGAAAATCTTCTACTAGATCAAGAATGCACAGGCTATCACACAAGAGCATACTCTAAGCTGAATCCCTCATCTCCTGTCAGTGAATCTAATCTACTTAATATAAAATACTTAAAATATTCATAGTAAATATTCAGAACCCATTGCTTAATGACTACGGCTGTTCCATGGAAGACTGGGTTTATAATCACTACCCTAATGAATAAACATCTGAGATTTCAGATAGTGGACAATGGCAAACAGAAAGTACCCCTTTTAGAACAGGGTACATTATCTGTGATTATTTACTCAAGAAATTATTAGAGCTTTCTTTAGCTCCACAGGGGTAAATTTTGACTGGAAACCCCTGTCAAAAAGGAGGAAATTATACTTGCAGTGTAGAGATACCATAGTGATAATATTTGATACAAAACTAAAAAAGAGCCTAAGACAAAATCTTTAACCCAGTCTCAGTATTGTTGTAGCCTACAGGAAAGATCTTCAACCAAAATCGCAAAGTTAGACTGACAGTAGTACTTTTGGATGATTGCTTCTATTCATCAGACTTCCAGTCCTTAGTCACATCAGGATGAAGAGGGTTACATTGTTCTTTCTGTAGTGTAAGCATAGAAAAAAATAATGTTGTCCTATTTGCTTATTATCAAATTTGAACAGTTCACTTTGGAAATATTAAGCATTACCCCAGCTGAACTCTCCTTTTTAGGCAGTAACTGGCTTCCATGCCTTCCATGGGATGCTGGAATCAATATAGAAAATTAGATGGGAAAATGCGTGTTAATCTATTAATTTAATCTTCATTTTCAAGTCATTATGCTAAAATATATATATTGAGATTCCAATAAATTGGAAAACTGGACTTTTTGTCTTTTCTCCTGCAACCAACTCAGAAATCCGGAAGTCAAAGTTTTGCCTTGTCACAAGCTATAAGTTATGGTGGCACAGCAATATCTTTTACTGTCCATATAAAAAAGAAAATTACTAACTTCATCCTTGCCTGGTGATGCAGTGAGGTGCCCGAGGTCTCAGTGGTTTCACTTCATTTAACATGAGGAAGTAGAAAACTGACATACAAAAATTCCCTTGAGCCATCATTCATAATTGTTAAAAAACCCACAAAAACAAAACAAAACAAAACCCCAGACAACAACAAAACCAACATTTCATAAGGTTTTCTGAGCTATCCACACACTGATTATTATTCAGAGAGCATTTTTGTTCTACAAACTAAAGGTCTTCCACATTTGTTATGTAACTTTCCATTTCAGTTTTCCTTTGTATTTTGATAATGTATTTAAGTTCACCCTTTAGAGCCATTCTTTGTATTCTCTGAGATTGCCAATCTGCTTTCTCCAAGTATTGCTGGGGTTGCTAACTTTAGTACTGAGGCTTTCTTGCCTTTTTTCAGTAAAATCATCCAAACATTTTAGCAAAGATGTCATTGCTGCCGTGAACCCAGGCTCACAAATTCAGTGACAGAGAAAGCTGTAGGACTCTTCAGATGGAATTCTTGTAGGTAGACTGCATAGATTTGCAATATATAATTACAAAGCTTACAAGCCTCATACTTCAAGTATTGAATTTCTCTACATAGGATATTTTCACAGGAATTGTTGATTGTGCCATGGAAGTTGAAGTGCATGGATGTAAGGCACCTAGAATTACTTAAAATAAGTTAAAGCAAATGCACAAATATAAAGATTTGTATGAAACACTGATGTCAGTATCAGCATCTTCCATGATGTACTGAATGTATCAGATGTAAATGAAAACAGTACCATGAAGGAGAACAGAGAATTTCTTGGTAAGAGAAAATGAACAAAGTTGGATGGATTTGGAAGGTACCACTATAACTCTGAAGAGCCCATATTCCTTTTTATTCTTACTAGCTACTAAGAAATTTATGCTGTGCCTACTGATCGTTTCAGTCAAAGTAAAAAAGTAACGAGAGTGGCCAAATACCAAAGAACAGATGAAACAGACAAGTGTGCTTACATATGCATTAGATGAGGAGGAAGTCGAGAAGATTTGATTTTCAAGCTTTTCCAAGGAAGCTATAAATGAAGGCAAGTTCTAAATGGAGTTCATTAAAACTAAAATAAAAAAAAAAAAAAAAAAAAAAAAGGGGGTGGGGGAGGGGATTATAACTGTTATTTGTTTATAAGAAGGATTTAAATTAATGAATTTGTAGAGCTCTCACAGAAATAGTATGCATGCTTTTAAACTTTACATTAATGTGATGCATCAAAATCTCAGCTTTTAAGAAGGAAAAAAATTCTCCCTTCATGGCTGTAAAAAATAAGCTGGAAAATGGGATCCCAGAAGGCTTAAGATAGAAAAGTGAGTCATAAGACATAAAAAAGTTAAAAATATAATTCTATTGATTTTTATAGCAACTTCTCAGCTCTTTGATGTCTGTATGAAAAATCTATGAACAGTTGTCACAGAGGGACCTTACTTATGGCAGGCAGTGCCTCTGTATTCCTAAGTTCAGTAGGAAGAGACCCTGAATTCAACATCACGGGAGCAAGCTGGTTTACATCTTCCCTACCTCTCTGTACCCATGGAAGAGAAATTCAGGTGAAGAGCACTTAAGTAAATAAAGGTAGGATATGCCACTGTTACCATTTTCTAGAAATTAAATATTTAGTCACACGGACAGTCAGTGCAAGACAAATGAACTTATGAATGACAATGCAACTGACCTGCACGGAGACCTGTCTTACATTGGGATGAATCATGCTTGAACGCTGGCCAGACTTTTTCACTAGTTGTTACTGCAGCCAAGATAATCAGGTCAGGCAAGCTGTATCCCTTTTAGGTGCTTCATGTCAGGTGAGAGGACTAATTACAGGCTATTAATCTTTATTCAACAGTAGTAACAGCTGGAAGGAAACTTTTCATGTGACTTCTAGGAAGCTAAATGCATAATCTTGAGTTTTTGACATAAAACAATAAAGCGGTTCATTGTGCTGGGTATTTTATTAAAAACAGCAAGCTATAATGTGATATATGCAAGATGAAGATATTCAGAAAAGCCTACAGAGAAGTAGAGAGTCTGTCAGTGGTATCTGTTTTAGCTATTAAGCCCATGTTAGTTAGAAAATTTCATCTACCAAGCCAAATACTGCCAGTTGGTATGGATATTGCATTATCATTTTCTGGCATTAGAGAGTTTGCTAATTTGCTCAGTTACTGGTAACAGAGGAGTAAGGAATAAGATATTTTTAATATAAGGATGTGACAGGACACTATCACCCCTGTATTTTACCTGTAAACTTTTGACAAATCCAGAAACATTGTTGAAAGGCCCAAATATAGGGAATTCGGCAGAAGGCAGTTCCTCACAAAAAAAATAAAATAAAATAAAATCACTTGGCAGCCTAATTCCTGGTCCCATTACCAATATAATGGCACACTATGAGTATCAAAGGAAAGCTTCTTTCCCCAGGGTCAAAACTGTATATTTTTTTGCATAGTCTGGATCAAATGGCTATTTTCACTTGACTTCTCCCAGTAAATAACGGTCTGTCATCCTGAAGAAGATACTAGCTAGGAAGTTGCCAGACCAGAGGGTGAAAGTGGGCAAAATGACAAGCAAATGTGAAAAAAGTCTCACATAGAGAGGTGTCAGGCAGCATCAGGGTGGAATGCCTGTAACTTCCCCCTACAGCTAGCAGATGCAAAAAGCACACAAAAGTCCTACTATCATTGATTATGGGTTTCAGATATTTGAGAAAGTAGCTTCCAAACGCATGGTGTGGCCACGACTTACATAAAAATGCTCTAAATATATTGCTGCAAGCATGATCTCATGTTCATAGATCATGTTTAATAAAGCCTTGTGTATTTCCTCAGGATGGTTGTCTCAGGAGACGATAAAATACTCAGTCTTACAGATGGCTCCCATTCAGAGTAGCAATTGCTAATTGAGTCTATTTAGTTATCAAGTACAATCAAAGCCATGTTTTCTGAATCAGTAGGCACCAAACAGAAAGAGAAAAGCTCTTTGCACATGGCTTCAAACCCCATTCACACTGGGCTTGCTGTTTGCTTGAGCTTCATTTTAAGTGCTGGTTCTAGCGGTAACCTTTGCGTTTCTAACCCTGTTGCGAGGGTTCTGGGGGTGTGTAACAGCTTGTGACCCCACTGCTATTTCTGTAGCACTAATCAGACCTCTCTACCTCACAGATGCAGGAAATACTTTTCTGCTTGTAAATCTGTGGCACTTGCATTGACCACAGAGAAAACATAAACTTGAGCAAAAAAACCATATATGTAGGTCTAGGAATTTTCTATTAAATACATACATATATTAAATATTAAATACATGCATATGCGTACCTTGCGTGTCTCTGAGTTATAATATTTGAGACAGTGGGCTCTCAAACTTCTTCCATGTGCCTATGTGCTACCTCATGGTAAAGACTATGATTTTACTCTCATTCTACAAAATGGAAAAAAAGTTTTAATGCAATGAATTGTATCTTTAAAATTAGGTTCAAGATAAAATGATAAGCAGTGGCACATAGCTGCCAGATTCACCCCGGCAGCTCCAGATCACGTGCCACAGCCTGGAGAGCACTGGGCCCTAGGTGTCTAGGTCCTGCCTGTTTCATTAAGCACTATGAAGCTGGCTGTCAGTTATTAGCATGCAGAATATTAGCAGCACCATACCTGTCAGAGAGAAAAAAGGGCCTTCAAACAGCTATATCACTGTAATCCGTTCATCGTTTTATTGAACTGAATCTTGATAGGGGGTTTCTCAAATGCATGTGATGCCCCATGCTGTTAAGAGTTTTGTATTTTGATCTCAGATCATGCTGAAAGATTTGTGCCAGCTCCCTTTTGGTTGTATATCTGAAGTTGTTCAAAGGCAGAGGTTATTTCTTCCAGGGCTGAGAGTAATTTGCACTCACCATGTTGCTCCAGAGACACCTGTTTTGTGGTTTGGGGCATCTTAGATGGAGTGAGAGTGGGGATGGAAACTCATCCTTCCATTTTGCTGAGCTTGTGCCACCAGAGGAATGCCCTGCACTCCTGTGATTCTCTTTCTGTTGGCTTTTCAGTCTGGACCTGGGCCACAGTGCAGTGAAATCAGCCTATAGTGAAGGTGAAGAATGAGGCCAAGATGCAGATTAGAGAGGTTCCCTTGATGACAAGCTGTTGTATGTTCTTTGCAGGGGTGAGATAGTTTCATGATAAGAATGGTTTGCATGTAAGAATTAAATGAAATGTGCAAATATACTTTGGTATCTTTCTGAAAGCTTCAGTACTATTCAGCTACCAGTCCCCTCTTTCCACCCCTCCTTCATCTCTGTCCTATTTAAACCATTGGCTGAAGTTCCTAGAGCTCTTTAGAGGCCTTGGCAGAGGCTAAATCTGCTTGAATGCCTGGTTGAATTTCTGTATGGAAATCTGGAAGGCTGGCAGGAGACATTTCTGTGGATATTCTCCTTGTTCACTCCTCATGTCCCAGAACACAGTAGAACCTTAAGTGCATAGAGGTCATGTAAAAGTGTCTTTATGCTGCCTCAGAGTTCAAATTTCTTGTCTTCTGCATCTATGGCTTCCATCTGCATTTGTGTCTTCTATGTCCAGGTGCACAGGCAGAGTTTTGTCACCTCTGAGAGATGATAAAAGGTAGCTCGACTGGTCTTTATGTAGCTCATCAGAAAATACAAAATTTCCGGAGGAATCTTAAGATGCAAGAAATTGGATCTTATGTATTTTTCTAAGTAATATATGCCTGATTTTAATAGTTAGTTAGTGATTTGTTACAAAATGTTGCAATATCCTTCCCAATATTGACTGAAAAAATTGTAAGGCTGTATTGCCAAGAAAATAGCAAAAAATATTGATAAAAGCACAGGGCTAGCGAGAGCAAGATCCTTATGGAGCATGCCAGTAGAATATAGACTCAATATTTCCTTCATGGTCTGAAGGGGCCACCAACCTTTGGTAAGATCTTTTCATGTGGAAGAATAATCCTTATTCTGCGTTATAAACCAAAAGCTTCCTGGACTATAGCTCTTTTCTGTGTGTGTATGTGTGCATTCTATGTATTTGATTTACCACGTAAACATTTTTTCCATCTCAACTTTTTTTTTTTTTTAAGTAGTTTCATTCTCAATATTTTGGAAACACCTACATTTACAGAAATACAAGGTCTGTACAGGAATACATCTGTAACCAGGAAGTTGGATTTGCTAAATGTTTTTCAAATTCTCACATTGCCTCACAGTGATGTCTGAGCAAACACAGCATGAGCAAGAAGATGTCTGAAAACCTGATGAATAACTGGGTGAAACATCAGTCCTTGCAAAGAGTGGCCTCCAAAAATTCCACCAAGATGTATAGCAGGAAGACTGAGGAAAATAATCAGATTTCACGTGTCAGTTGTGACCCTGTAACGCTTTGGGATAATATGGAGCCACAGAAATGCAGTTTTTCCAACGTAAAAAACAGATTCACTGAAAACCTTTTCAGAAGAATATTTTCTTGCATTTTTATTTTGAAACTCATTATTTTTGAGGATATGATGTGTCCTGACAAGTAGCTGAGGTGCTGTTGCGATAGCACAATAGTAGTCCAATGTTCTGGCAGACTAGTAAAAGCAAAAATTCAAAAATGTCAAAAATTAAGACCAATGGTAAAGTGAATTTCCATGTTTTTGATCTACCATACAGAAGTGAAATTTTATCAAAAGGAGAACGGAGGCAAATGTGGTTAGGATATAGACCAGAAAGATGATAAAACTAATCTGCCATTCTTTAAAAAATGATATTTTCAGCAATTTAGACAAACAGAGCTTGTTTCACTTGAACTGGGGTATATATCTCAGATAATCAATAAAGACAAAACTAAATATTGGAGCTCAGACTGTTTGTGAGGAGACTATATGGAAAGTAATCAGTCAGCTATTACAGCCATTTGCTGTCACAAACACACTTTGCAGTTGTACTTCATGTGAAATTTTAGTGTTGGAACCCCAAGATTTAACATTCTTGACCTGAGTACTGGCAAAAGGGGAGTCAGAACAAGTCTTTGTTAAACAACAAGTGCAGTCATCTGGAGCAACTATTTTTGGTGTGAGAGCATAATATTCATGAAAGGGACTGTGTGGTGGGATGATCTTTTCTAACACACAAATGTACAGCTACATGTAAGCACAGGGGGATGTTCATCCCATTTCTAGATTCAGAAATCACTTGCAGATTCAATTGGACAGGAAAATATTTAAATTCGTCTGTGCTCAGTACAATTTTTTTCTGCGTAATTTTACGTACCTTGGCATTTGTCAGCATCTGTATCTATGCTGATGCCTCACTAAAAGGTTTTTCTGTTTCAAAGCAAGCCAGAGCAAATCATTAGTATCTTTGTGGCAATTGCATACAAAGTCCACAAATTAAAAATCTTTTTAAGAACAAAAGTAACCTGAACATGAATTTGTCTGCAGAATGATTTTTTATTACTCATAATGTCCAAAGGCAGTAGTTCACATTCTGAACTAATGGCCTGTGAAATGTCATTTAAAAATAAAAGATGTGTTTGAGTCAGAGGAATAACATCTTTGACTGTCCTATGTTTTTTTCCCCAATGTTTTGAGAGTCATTTAATTTTTTCTTCTTTTTTTTTTTGGAAAGATACTTGATCTCGTTCTATAAAAGGACAGACTTAATTACAGGCCATAGCTTTTTTGTCTCAATTTGCACAATTTTGACAACAGTGCTTTAAATGGAGGGACACAAGTGCAGCTTAATTGAAATTCTGATGATGTTTTTTACACTAATTGATACCCATGTTGGCAGACTGAGCTCAGCCACCCAGGAATGAATGGACAGGAAGAATGAGACTATCAGCTTAGCCTTGCAGGTGGTCTTTCCTGATCAAGATTAAAGAACAGTGGCAGGACACTGCAGGAGATCCAGCACCGTTGATACCCTATGCTATTCTCATTTTGTGTTTAAGCACAGGATTTTAGTGTTCGGACTGAGATTTTCAGTCTGGTTCCATTTGCAGTAGTAGTAATAATAAAAATATCTAGAAGTAGACTTAGAATGACTTAATTACAATGTATAAGGAGGCTGGCAAAGAGAAAACACTAGGTAGTCTGGGAGAAAAAAAAAAAGATTGTTTAGAAATAATAATTGACCTTGGATTTAGCATGAATTGAGATTGGTATGAAATACAGATTAATAATGTAATAAAAGTACGTGTTAACTACTTTGAAACAAACTTTCAGGGCTATGGCAGATTCTGTATCCTGCAAAGACTTCAGATAGACGCTGGCTGCCTAATGCAGGATCTTGGGCTCAACACAAATAAAACTTGCAGGATATACCTTGGCCTAGAATACTCAGAAGAGCAGAATAGTCAATCATGTGTCCTAAAGGCTATTAATCCAACTAATACTTGCTTCTTAAACAGTTTTTTTTCATCAGCGAAACTCAAAGAACTTAAAAATGCAGATCTGTAGTAGTATTCCCATTATACACAGGCACGGACTGTATCTCAGTGAGGTTAAATCACTTGTCAGAAGACGTTTAAGAAGTTAACAGCAGTAACAGGAATACACACACTGTCAAATTCTGATTTATCAAATGGGCACGGTGATAGGTGGAAAAAAATCTCGCTTATAAAGTAACTTTCCTTTCATGTTTTTTTTTTATTTTTTTATTTTTTAAAGGAAGATAGATAATAATATCTGGCAATTAAAAATAAACAATGCCAAAGCACTAGTTTGAACTAGTATAATCTTTTCTCCCACTGGTTTTGGGATGCATGTAGGACTCACTTAAAGTTAAGTTATTAAATGAAGAAATATAGCCCAAGCCCTATTTCAGTAACTTCAGAATCCTTCTTATAGAAAGCCATTCTTGAAGGCAGTCTTATCCCATTTGGCAAATGTTTGCATGAGGAACTTCTATTTTTTTTTTTTTTTTAAATTAAAGAGCATAACAATAAATGGCCTAGGGTTAGGGCAGCAACTGCAGCAGTTTACCTTGATAGCAAGAGAGGCTTTGTTGAAACTGCAGGGCTAAAAAAGCTGACGTGGCACTTAATCTGTCTTTGTGATAATTGAAAATGAGATGGCCTATTGGCCTGGGATGTGCATTTGGTTTTTATGGAGCTGCACCAAATCAGATCTTAAGGTGGAACATATAAATGTCTTTTGTATGATTGTGCCAGACTATTTCTTGCTGCTTTTCATTTCATAAGGCAGAAAGACGGCTGCTATAAACTCTGGCCCAAAACCTGACAAATTTCTGTCGAGGACAAACTATATAAGATAGTATGTAAACAGACGTGCAAGAGATAATAAATATATGTGTATAAGCATTTTCAAATGTAGTGAGTGTTGTTTATATCAAATTAAATATCTCTACTGCAGGGGGAATACAACTGCCAAGATTTTTGTACTTGACAGGCTGTGCCAACATTTAAATTCAGATGCTCCAAAATCCTGCAAGGAGAAAGAGAAAAAAAGCCATTTTGAATGAATATGGAGTACAGCCTGTCCTCCGTAACACAGTGAAATGTTCCCTGGTAACTAAATGTGATCAGTTAGCAGTTCTGAATGCAGTATCACATTCATCACTGATGTTTATTAATATTATATTTCTAGGGCAATAAATCCAAGTTATTGTTAAAATGATATTGTTCGCATGAACTAAGGTTCATTGACCTAGAATTAGGTTTAAGAATAAGTTCTTTTCCTAAGACTGAGTGTCTTGCATGCACGTATGCTGATGTACATTTTCACAAAGGTGCATTGGTATAAATTTGAATTTAAATCTCCCTACTCTACCTGCTGATCATAGATAGCTGCACTTTTTTAAAACACAATTAAATCCCATTGTTATCAATTGTCTGCAGCTTGAAGAGCTCACAGAAAGGCACAGCACTACCAGAGCTCAGCAGATACTACTGCTCAGTTTGATTTTTCTGGTAGATTGAAAATGGTCACAGTGCTGGGTCTGGTTTGCTCTTGGGTCTACACTTATCAGCAGGTTGAGTGTGAGACACCATTATAAGTGTCTCTGGCTAGAGAAGAGAAAAAGGGGAATAAGTTTTGGCCAGCTGGATACAGGGGAATGCAGGGGAGGCAGAGGAAACTGACAGCATAAGTTGCTCCTACAGCATGGTTTGGAGAAACCAGGGCATTTGTCTGAAGGACTGGTCAGCTGGACATTGTGCGTGATCAGCAGGGATTGAGAGAAAGAAGAAAGATATAGAGGAATATGGGGCTCCATCAGGAGAGGGGTGGCCAGCAGGGACAGGGAGGTGATTGTCCCTCTCTACTCGGCTCTTGTGAGGCCCCATCTGGAATACTGTGTCCAGGTGTGGAGCCCTCAGTACAAGAAAGACATTGAGATTTTGGAAAGGGTCCAGAGGAGGGCGACTAAGATGATCAGGGGGCTGGAGCACCTCCCCTATGAGGACAGGCTGAGGGAGTTGGGCTTGTTCAGCCTGGAGAAGAGAAGGCTGCGGGGTGACCTCATTGCAGCCTATCAATACCTGAAGGGAACCTACACCCAGGAGGGGAGTAAACTGTTCAGAAGGGCTGATAGCAGCAGGACTAGGGGAAATGGTTTTAAGTTGAAGGAGGGAAGATTTAGGTTGGATGTTAGGGGGAAGTTCTTTACTAGGAGAGTGGTTAGGCCCTGGAACGGGCTGCCCAGGGAGGTTGTGGATGCCCCGTCCTTGGACGTGTTTAAGGCCAGGTTGGACGGGGTCCTGGGCAACCTGATCTGAATGTCTATGTTTGGTGGCCCTGCTAGGCAGGGGGGTTGGAACTACATGATCCTTGGGGTCCCTTCCAACCCGGGTGATTCTGTGATTCTGTGATTCTGTGAATATAGACAGGATTTAGGAAGTTTCTTGAGTGTTCATAAACTGGAGTTTGTGTACTGCAGATAAGCTTGTCATGTAGGACAATAGCAATGTGATTATGTCACGTGAATATTTGATTACAATTAGAATGGATTCGTTCTACACTTCATGTTTAAAAAATGCTGCCGCCTGCTGTACTTGTGGCTGGGAGCTGTTTCCATTTAAATTTAGAAGGTGCAAGAACATGCAAATGCAGTAGCACAATCATATCATCATTCTAATTCAAAAGTCAATGGCCCTCTGAGAACCATGTAGTGGCTCATACATCAACAGGATGGTGAACAGGAATATAAAGTATGCTGGTGGGCTATTACACAAGCTGAACCTGATTCTCCCCTCATGTGCACTGTTAAAACACAGGAGTAGCAGCACTGGAATCCGTTCTGTTATATCGGTGCATATGAAGGAAGAGTCGGGATTTCTGTGTCAAATTCTTTGATCATCTCAGTCTGGAAAGGAAAGCCATCTAAAATGCTTTCGAAGCTGCATTCACCTAACACATACAGCTGAACCTGTGCTTCAAAAATGATATTTTCTTGTGTTCTTTGAAGCACTTAGTCAGCTAAATCATTTGAAATGCATTATTAGAGAGGCAGTCAGTGTCACTGCCAGAGCCAGCGCTCCTTTAGAACATCCATTACAAGCCTTGTTTTGAGAATTTTCTGTAGCAACTCAACCATTTTAATTTGCTCTGGACTGAGGCACAGTAAGTTCACAGCCCTTGTAGATTTCCACCAAACAGTGAAGGAAAAACTATTTCGCTGTTTTTGTTTGTTCCTCTCCTAGAGTTAAAAATTTAGACCTTTTTTTTTTTTTTTTTAATATTCTAGGCTGAATATGGATATACATTCAAACAGATGTACAATTTCTTTATTTCTTATTTTGAATGTTGAGAAGAAGGTTAAAATAGCAAACACTGCATTTGAACAATTATATATAAGTTTCATTTGTGAACTAGCTACATATTTTCATCTACTACTTCCCCAACCTAGAAATGTCACTATAACATTTTATCTACAGGTCAGCCCTGATATCCCATTCTCAATTTTGACTTTAAAGATAAATGTCTAGATGTCTGTTTGTACCTGAACTCTTCATATACAGTCATTCCTCATCTTCTGAAGACATGCTGAAGTTCCATCTTTTGTGTTTTGCAGGTGGTGAAACTGTGAGTGGATAGTTTCAGATTTTTTTCTAAATTCTATGAGACCTGGATGTGAAAACATTCTTCTTGGATCAAAACCAAATGCCCTGATGATAATGACAAGAACCAAAGTAGGCCCATACTTGGTGTGAAGGACAGAAGACATTTTCATACACCATTTTTACAGTGGGGCTCTTTTGAGGCAGTTACAGTTTTCTTAACAGGCATAGCTTCTTATTGCACTAAGTGCACAGAGGCATCAAGAAGAGAGGTATTTATGATACCCGTGAAGAACATTACAGCTGCTTCTCATGTTTTAAATGGAGCAAAAAGATTTGTGTACATCTTACAGTCAGGAGGCATTTACTCCATGTTCATTTATTTTATTATCTTTTTTTTTTTAAAGCACCAAAAAAAAACAGGAAATAACATTTATAGAAAGACCCTGAATATAGAAGAGTAATAACTTTCTCTTCACTGCTTTCCCTGTGCGTATTTTCTTTTTGAATCACGTTTTTGACATCTTTGTGATATCTGTGGTTTATATTCTAAAGACTGTCCCAGTTTTGCAACCTCTTTTTTTCACCAGCAATCATGCTCTCAGTCTTACGTGGTAAGGCCTATAACTGTTCACCAATGAGAAACATTACTCATGCAGCGTGCCAGAAGTGTACTGGTCCGTGGGCATCTGTGTATTGCTGCCTGGTGTTATTGCATTGTAATAAATTGGTTAACAGCTGTAGCTCTGTCTGCAGTCATGGTGATTTCTCCTGCCCTGACCCCTCAGTCAAAAGCAGACTATCCTTGCCTTGAGTACTGTTCAATGTGCTTAACTATGGCATGATCTTTGGTGTTTTTCCTGGTGCATATATTGTTTGATTGATTGATATTTTATTTTAATAATACTAGAAGTCTAGTATGTCATGTATACTTCATATTATAGAAAGTGTTTCAGCTTGATTAAGTTTTGCTAGATTTTAGGCATAAATGTTGAAATTTCCCCTCTTGGGTATTTGCCTTAACAGTTTCTTTCATTCTCTTTTTCTCTTGAAATTCCTTTCAAAAAAAGTTATGGTTGTTTTCAGTAACTATTCTTGAAAAGCAGCAAAAATAATAATATTTTAAATATATGAGAGACAGCAAAGGAAATTTCTGGTACTTTTCCCTTTAATTCATTCCAGCTCTGTCCAAAGCATTTAGCAGAAAGGAACTGTCTAAACTCCCTTCTGTCTTTTGCCAGCCTTGTTTGGCCAAGTCAGATGCCTTTGGGAAACAGCTGTTCAGGCTCTCACAGACAGTTGTAAAGAAAAGCAATTTCACCAGTAACAATGCTAACAAGGAGTGTGATAATGCTGTCTGTAGCCTAAGTCAAGATTTGTTTCAAGTTGCTGCTATGCCTGCAGTGGACAAGGCTGGAACTCAAAAGAATTTGTCCCCGTGTGCTCTCAGAAAGTACACATAGCATGAAGAAGGTATCTAGCACCTGGCACAGAGTTTTGGATAAATGCTGAATTTCTTGTAAGAGAGTCAGAAGCATTATCTGAGGCCATGACTATCCAACTTTTTGGCTTGCCTGGGCTGCACTGAGGAATAATTGTCTAGGAACATGTCTGCAAAGGTTGCTCCAAAAGTAATACTTCCTAATTATTTCCACATAAATTACATCTGCTACAAAGAACACAGTAACACTATTTAATAAGCAAATTCTCAGCTACAACACATTCTTTTTCAGCACAGTACCACTATTAGCTATGCACTTTTTGCCAGCAATGAGCAAGATCCTGCACGCCACACCTGTAACAATCTGCACCAGCAGAGGTGATCCACTGTCCTCACTGCTGAAACACACCACCCACTGCTTCACTGTACTCACATCCACTGTCTAGTCTTCATAAACATTCACCAAGCATCAGTGAATGTGCCACTTTTTCCACATGGAGGAATTAACTCCCACATCGTTTGTTCATACATGCTTCCATATCAGATGCTGTTGTGTCAGAATGCCCTTGTGATGCCATCTGTCATATGGCAAAAAAACCAAAATGGAATACTGTTGGGAAGGCTCAACCTCCACTGCCATATTGCCATGAGCTGCTTCTGATATCATGGACTAACGTCATAAAGCAGGAGATGCTTCTTTCAGAGCAGCCCTCATATGATATGTAACATGGTTAGTTTATATAAGTAACAAAAATTATTTTAATTTTGAGTGTTTATTATTAAAACATATTAAAAAGAGTAACAAAATCATAAGACTAGTGGGACACGTTGCCTTGTTTTTGTGAAACTATGCTTTGGTCTAGCTTGAAGGCAGTAGCTGCAATTCTTAGTGAGTTCTCAGGGTGTTCATCAGAGATTTTTGAAGTTTACTCTTCCTCTACTTTATCTTTGAAAATAGTCATTCGTGAATGTAATGTACTTTCCAAAATGTGGTGACACAAATATGGTGTGACTGTGAAGTGAGGGGTATTTCTCTCTGGTAAGAGAGGGGTTATAAAGGTCTGATAAAAAGATATGACCAAATTTTTTATTATAACTTCATACATTTGATTTGAAAATTCACAAGTAATGCATTTATGCTGGCTGAAAATGGAGTCACAAATAAACAAAAAAAAAACCTGAAGATTTTTTCAGCAATCTTGAAATCTATTCTCAAATTCCTTTTCCAAAATGAAAAGCACAGCTGCCTTTTTTTTTTATTATTATTATTTGGCTATTCACTGTTTAGCCAATGCATCAAAATGCTTAAATTTATTTGCCATAATTTGAGCTGGCACTGCACTGTGCCTCCATGTGCCCTTATTTCAGCCCAAATGGGGCTCATAGCACACTGATGTTCTGTTGGTGATGAGTGGGTGGGCCAGGCTGCTTGGTAGGATGAGCCACTGCCATAATGGTGCAGGGCAGAGGGTGCCTGCACTGCAGCCTATGGGAAGTGGGTTGGACCCTCCCTTAGGCACAGCTAAAGAGGCAAAAACACACTTACGTAATGAACATAATGTGTCCTGTAAAGTCTCATGCAAAATATTTTTAGCTTCAGAATTGCTGATGTAACCAATACTTAAACTGCTGTTTTTTTTCTTTTTTCTTTTTTATAATAATTATTTTATTTTTAATTTTCTATGCTTATTTTTCAGCTCTGCATATCAGCAGCAGTATCAAATTTCTTGTTTCCTCTGAATAACTTTAGAATCATCTTATAACATGAAATATGCCTCAATTTGTTACCTTATCGGGATTTGGACACGTTATGTGCAATTCCTAATATGTTGTTGTGCCGACTCAGTAAAATTTTACTTCATGTATACAACCTGACCTTTGCAAAAAATTCGTTGTGGAATTTTTAGGTTTGTGTACTGGGGAGTTAAGCCATGAGACCATGAGAGCTTCTTAGAATATTTAGATACTTAGAATACATTCTTAGAAAGTACCATCTTAACAAAATCCACAAGAAAGGATTTTGTTTTTCTCCACACAGTTTCAAATTCAGAATGAAGTGATTTCAGAGAATGCATCTTGTCTTGTTTGGAAACTGAAATATGTAGAAGTTATATTTCCCATTCTGCTATTGATAGTCCATGTACATAATTTACTGAGATTCATTCCAGAGCTAAAAAGCACTGGAATCAGTTTTTCTAGTGTTCTGCTTCTTTATACTTCAGTTTCTCTGCAATTGTCATCTAATTAGCTGTTAAATAAATAAACATGTAATAATGCATGAAATGCTGGGAGCCAGACTCCTACTGCATAGATCAGTGTAGATCCAGTGCACTCTACCCTGGGGTGATTACTGTAGGTGCAGACTGATTTAAGTCAGGAAAAATGAAATGGTGATAATCTGTAAATATCTTGTCTGTGAGTTTGTTCAAGTTTATGTCTGCATGTATATATGTATAAAAGCACCTTTGGGTGAAACTGTGAGTTATCTTTTACTAATGAATGCAATAAATTTATTTATTTGATATAATTTTTTTCAATTTGCTGTTTAGCAGCTGACTTTAGCACATTTCAAATACAGCTATTTAATACAGACAATTATAATTTTTCAAACTCATCATAATCTATTTTTCTAACAGGGTCATCTTTAACAAATGATGAGTGTATTTTATTAACTTCTATTCTTTTTATAAGGATGCCTGACTGAAAGCTGCATTTTTTCTAAATCCATAACATTTTTAAAAGAATCATATAAAACTTCGAAAAATTCAAAAATAGGTTATTCTTGGATAAAAGTATACTCTCTTCTGCCAGTCGTTTTCTGTCTTGAATAATATTTTGTAATCTTCCACTGACAACTGACTCTAAAAGATGTCTAATCTGTCCTTAGACATGACATATAGCTGCAGTTTGGTATAATATGTGTTTCTGCTGCAAAAGGCATTTTAAAATAGTTTCTGCATTCTAATTTAAATGTAGTGTGTACTTTCTTCATTTTCGGAGAAGGAAAAAAAGGCAATTCAGAGTTCCGCTGCTGGGGGCTGTCTGTTAATCTTCCATTGTTTTATTTACATAGATTTATGAAATCCCTGTAGAATGATGTTTGTTTGTGTGTAGTGCTGCTACTTTGATATGAAGAGGAAGTAGTGGCTGTGCCCCTCGTACACAAATTCATCAAAATGTTTATTCAATTTCAGACTCATTTGTTTAATCTTTCTGAAAACAATAGGAATATAAAAGGCTGATCATCAGGACTTTTGTTTTGACCAAACTCTAAAAATACAGTTGATGTTGTTGTTGTTTTTTTTTAATTTGGAAGTTTTATTTCTGGTCTGCTCTGACAGAAGGGTGATAGGTTTCTATCTCTTAGTCTAATTAATAGCTTTAATCTTTTTTAATGGTTAACCAGTCTCCCTTTGGTTGCAAGGCAGAGAAGAGATAAAGGCACATAAGGCAGAAGGTTAATCCTTGTATTTTATTTCCTAATTTCTGCTATAGAGATTCCCTTTCCATCATTTTTGTTTACTTCTAAGCACTCTTCAGATGCTTCCGATGAAGAAAAGAACAACAAAAAGTTTGATTAGGGCTATCATTCAAGATTAGCCAAACATTAAAATTTTTGGAATTTAATAAGAAATAATTGTTAGCTGAACAAAAGGACTAATCTGCTTCTACATCCATTTTGATTATAATGTCCAAGAACGAAACAAAAATAATACTTTTATGCAGATGATTTTGCTCGCTTAGTGCTTTCTGCCTTGCATTATTCCAGAACAGGCGGTATGTGAAACACATGAACAAAAATAATCACAAATAGAATACATTAGATGGCTGGATTAGGAAATACTGTATGCATTTTCATTGTTTTCCATCAGCGTCTTAGGTCACTTCTTCATGTACAAAGTCTGATACTAATGTTAGGCTAACAAGTATGGAATGAAAAAGGCACAGAACATGAATGACATTTCATTTAACACGCTCTCACCTTAGAAGAATGAAGTGAGACTTTTTTTTAGTAAGTTCTAAAGTAGTTTAAAGGACACTGAGAAATAAACCTTTTGTAGGTAGAATCTGGGAATTTTTACCACTGATAGTGGTGCAGGTCAGGATGTCCTCTTTTCACTTTTGGAAAAAAGAGGAATACGCAAGCTGTTTTGTCTTGATAGTCTACAAATATAGATTTGTCTACAAATGGAGACTGATGCATTACAGACTAGGAGTTGTAAACACTAGCAAAAAGAGTTTGGTGATAAATTTTGCCTTTTCTTGACTTTTCCATTTAGAATTTTAATGTGTTTAAGTGAGCCATAGATGTAGGAGTATTCTGCAAATAAGATTAGAAGCTCTGATGTAACCCTTTCAAAGAGATTAAAAGATTTAGGATTTAGGCTCAGACATGTACATGTCCTCAAAAGAGACTTTAAAAAAATGGATTTGTTGTTTTTATTTGCCTTTGTAGACAAGAAGATGCTGCCTTGTTCACTAAGTGGTGTTGGAATGCAGTAGAAGCTTGATTGAATGCCTTTCTGTTTGCCATTTAAATTATATGGAATGTATGCTGAAGAAGAAATCTTAACTACAACACTTATAAATGTAAAAAGTAGACAAATAAGAGCAGACAGTATCAATAGTTTTTTAAAGTTATGCCTTTTGTACTCAGTGCACTTGCTGGGTGCCAGCTTACAAGTGTTGATATTGCCATGGCAGTGTCTGCAATATTAGTTTTGTGCTCTGCAGGGTGAAGCTGGGCCCAGCCAATTTCTTGCCTACTGGGGCCACGTACTCCCCACACACCCAGAAGTGATAGGCTGTGCAGCCCTGGGAGTTGCTGTAATGAGTTTCACCCCAGTTACTCCCTCTCCTTTTTCACCCAACAAAGAGCCCTGTGGGTGATAGTGTGATTTTTAGTGGTGATACTCTGGGAGACTGACATGATGTTTCCTTCTAGACAAACGCAATGCTGAACAGTCCTCAGATTAACAGAAGTGATTGAGAAATGGATTCTTCTTGTGAATCACTACATGCTACATACATGAAATGAGCAAACATATGCAGTAATATTGTTGTTGAAATAGGCAAAACAAGGATTGAAAAGAGAAGTGATGCCCTTTGGTCTCCATTTTGGAAAAATATATAGATTCTGAGACACATAAGCCTTTCATGTCCCAGATATACAATATCATTGAATGTTTTATACTATGGAGATTAATGAACTATATACTCTCTTTAAAAGCTGGGATTTCAGCAAAATATCCTGGAACATATGAAGTCCTTCTACCAATGTTTATAAAGTTGTTGAACTCTGGGCTCCCCAGCTTCTTAAACTTTAAGTAAATGCATAATTGCTTTCCTGAAAGGATACAGAGTTTTCAGATCTAGCATAAACAATCTTAAATTATTAATTATTCTTGTCCATGCAGCTTATTTTTACTTAAATGAGAAAAACATAATTACAAAAATTTTCCTTTTTATTTGTTGATAAGATTAATGGCAAATGGAGGAAAATGGTGGAATGACTGAAAATATTTAGTTTCATCCTCTATTTTGTAGTGTTGGTTTTCAGGTATGCTCTAAATCACTAAAGCTGAACAAGAAACAAGTAAGTGGATATTATCAATAAAACTAGGAAAAAGGGTTTTCATTCACCCTTCCACAACTTTTGGAAAAAGAAGTAGCATTTCAGCTGAAAAGAGCAACACGTCCGAACAGTCCAAGATGTTTGGTGTCGAAGGACACTGTTGTTCTGGATTAGCCCAGAACTGTGAACTGAGGAACTCTTGGGTTCCTGATAGAAAGTCAGTCACACAGAACTGTGCTAATGCCATACACCCTGGGATATGTGGGACTGCCAAGCCTGAAATGGACCTTAAGGGCTAGGGCTTCCCAACAGTGGGTTGCGGAGCAGACAGTGGACAGGAAATCAGGAGGATGTGTTTTGGAGCTGCCTTTGGCAGATTTGCCAGTTTTGCCTGCTGAAGTGTGAAATTCAATTAAATCTAATTGTGTTTTATTTTTGTAATGCGTTTTCTAATATGCTCTTTTTTGAAAAATTCCATGAAACATTTTGTGTTGAAAAAGGTGAAAAGAGTCAACAAATCCTTCAGTTGTCATTGTAAGGCATTTTCCAGTAGTCATTTTCCTTTGTGCTCCATCCATTTCCATTTGTTGGCATATACCTCAACAATATCATCTCTACAGCAGGCAGTGTTACAATGAGACACCTACAAGAAACACCTAATTTATTATTGGAGCAGCTAGGTATTGTAGTAATACAAATAATTATCACTAAGTGGCCTTTAATGAGGGATTTAAAAGAGAAGTGTATATTGCCTTTATAGACTAGTTCATTAGACATGAGTGCGTGTTAAAAAGTCCATCTTAATTTAGTGCTTCATAAATAAGTGTGTCTTGTCATAGTGCAAAGAGGCAATGACTCTTCTCATATTGGCCTCATCTCATTATCAGGAAGATATTGGCAAATATAGAGAGCAGAAGAATAAGAGTCATGCAATGATTTTTGACCTAACGATGTCCTTAGAATTGCTTTCCTAAATATTTTTTAAGGTTCTTTTGTATTTGAAAGGGAAGATAGAGAAATTGTCTCAGTAATGGTGATAGTCTGGAAGATCTAAAAATGTATAATTTAACTGCAGAATTTTATTGGTCTACAACATTCAGAGGGTCAGCCCTTCACAATAAATTATTTAGTATTCTAGAATTAGGTAAAACAGCCTTAAATACTGTGAATATATGTAAAACTTCCTGACTTCTGTGTCTATGAGTCTTTAGGGTAGTCACAAGAGAAGTGGTAGAAATCAACAAATCTATAAATTTGTTCTAGGAAATGGTTATGGATGTTTTAGAATAAGCAAGATTCCTTCATAAGACACTTTAAAATGCTTGTTCACAAGACAGTTTTCTTTAACGATAATGGAAATATCTTTTCTCCAGGCGTACTAGAACAATTGCTGGCTCTCTTTAGGTGATACCTTAGGGATCAAAGGAAACTGTTGAGGTTTCATGTGTTATCGCACTGTTAACATTAGTGTTTGCTTTTGTTTCTAAGTTATTTGTCAAATCTAAAAAGACCTAATAAATGTCACCTACCATCACTTTACTAGAGCAGTGGACTCGTAGCTAATTCTGATTTAAAATTTTAAGTCAAAATTCAAACGTATTAATTAGAAGTGAGGAAAAGAAAGTACCAATGTAGAAAAATTAATCTGTACTGAAACAAGTACATAAGGAAGGCAGCTAGAAAAAAAATTCCATCCACAAACATACATCCAATAGTTTGTTATCTCCTTAATCTATATGGTATTTTAAAAAGGAATTAGTTACTGAATCAGTTAACCACAGTGCGGTATTTTCGGAACTACTCATAGAGTAATCTCAGTCTTAAACAGATAATTGTCAATAAAACAATAAACATCTATAGTCTGTGTATGCACCTTGCAAGAAATGCTTTCCAGTTGCTACTTGATTTCCCAGGAAAAGCGTGATTTGCCCGAATTCTACCGTATCAGTTATCCTTTATTATAGATTCATCATGCACAAAAATAAACATTTAATTTTTATATAGAAGACTCTTTTGAAGTCTGGAGAAACTTTTTTTTTTTTTTTTTTACCTAAATAAGCTAAATCTGCACTTCTCAGTATTTGCTTCATTTCAAACCAAAACCACTGTGATCCTGATTCATTTTGGAACTATTTATTCTGAAAAACAACATGCTGCAAAATAGCATTCAGTGACACTCTTGTATGTCCCCTGAGTCAAATTCTCTCATATAAATCTAGTTGTCAATTTTCTTATTGTGAAAGACTCAATTTTTTCACTGCATTTACTCGTTTGTTATGGAATGTGGACAACAATGTACAAGCATGAAGTTTTATTAAAGGGCAGACAGGGATTGAAAAATGTAAGCGATGTGCATGGTTTTGGTTTTGTTTCTTTTTTTGAGCATGACATCAGGGACTTCATGGCTTTTTTGGATCTGGTGTTTTTTATGGTCCCTTCCAACCCCTACAATTCTGTGATTCTGCAAGTGTTCACAGTAAGTGTGACGGAGCACCGGAACAGGCTGTCCAGGGAGGTTGTTGTGAATTCGCCTTCTGTGGAGATGTTCAAGACACGCCTGGACACCTACTTGTGTGACCTGGTGTAGGGAACCTGCTTTGGCAGGGGGTCGGACTTAATGATCTCTGGAGATCCCTTCCAATCATACAATTCTGTGATTCTGTGATTCTTGCAGCTTACAGCACTAAAATTATTGTAGAAAACAACTGATAGTCGATAAGATTCACCACGCCATACCACAACTTCGCGTCATCATTTCCCTCTCACATTTCTTCTGAAGAAAAGCTCCTTCATGTTAACATCCACTTATTCATATAAGGAAGATTACAAGGCCAATTCTAGCTACCAAACATAACAGAAAAAGCTGCAGCTATGTTTGGTCAATACCAGGTATTTTGTCATTCATCTGCTTTGCCACCCCCTGTCCAAAACTTTTCTCCAGAATGTTGGTCTTCAAAATGTCAAATGTAAAGAGAGGTGTTCTTTTCCTGAAAACTAAACTTTTACACCTTCATGGTATCAGCATTCTCTCTTAAATACAGGACATGTGCTTATATTTGGAACATAAAAAATACTCTAGCAGCTGTATTTCAAATGCTCTGAATGTAATGTTAAATTGACTTTTGACACCAAATTCTGTCTTATTCATCTTAACTCACATGGGGCAAAGCACCGGAGGATTGCCCGTGAAGGTCAGTGAATCCCAGAAACCAGAAAAATACCTTGGCCCAGTCCACAGACATCTAGAAACTGTCAAGATTTCTACATCAGTGCTGAATCTACCCTTGTAAAATGTATACATTTACTTGGTAAATTAACAAAAAAAGAGTCTAATTTATTTATTTTGTTACTTTTTTTTTCATTAAAACGCAGTGTTGAACTGAATTATAATATCTTTTTCATTAATTTATTTCAACATGTAAGGAATGCATCTTTCCTTCACACTTAAAAGGATTAAACCTGCTACTACAACTATAGTTGATTAGGAATGCTGTCTAAAAGTCCTAATTTAAAGTAGAACTAAATGTGCTGTATATTTAAAAACATTTGCAACCATTAAAAAAAAGTGTTTCTTAAGAATTGATAAGCTCCTTTATTTTCCCAGGGCTTTTGCGAACATACAAAAACGTAGGAGGATGAGGACTTGGGCTTTATTTATGTGCTACTGTAGAAGAAAGATGAACGCTAAATCACTGTCAGTCCAACCTCAAAGCGTCCTCATTAGCTCGACCGCTGAGCCAGACCACCTCCGATGCTGGAAGTAGAGGGTCAGAAGCAGAGGTTTTCACTAACGTGACAGCTCTACTGATGCATCTATATTTGTCAAACATCTGTCTGGAACTGTCTTATGGCTTGGAGTATAGTCAGGTTCACGAAGTGATGGCATCCTGAGGCACCTTGAAAGTGCCTCAGTAAAGCAAGTAGGCTGCCCCAGCAAGGCGAGAGGTGCTAATTTGGAGCTCCTGCTTGTGTAAACATTGTATGTATCTTGATAGAGACAGAGCCTTGCTTCCCAAATGAGTTTTTGAAGAAGCAGCCATGATGTGAAGTGCCATGATTGTCTCTGAAAAATATAGTGGCAAATGTCTGAGGTTTGTGTGTAGGTGGGAACTGAAAACTGAAACCTAGAAACACACAGCAGCATCCTCTTTTGTGATCAAAACACAAGATGAATTCTGTGGATTTGAGCCACGATCTTGGAGGAAACAAACAACTAAACAAATCAAAATTATAACAGGAAACAATTTCCATGCAGAAATCAATATATTCAGAATATTATTTCTTTAGTATTTGATTGAGAATCAGAGATGTTTCTGAATTTCATCAACATTCAGTGGAAGTGTATATCCATACATTTCCACATCTGGCCATTCATTTCTAGTTCTGGAACAAGTAATTTTTAAAAGTCTAGTATATTTCAGGAACTGCCTTGCAAAAAGGGAGCACTTACAGAGCTCAGTTTTCCACTTTCCCCAGGAGCATTGATGAAGTCCTTCTTTTCCTGTAAGAAAGTTTTACTGTTTGAAAAACTTCAACCTAGTTTTTAATTCTCAGCATTGTTATTGAATTGCCACATGGCCTCAGGCAAGTTACCGAACATTTTTTTTAATCTTTGTTTATCTATTTAGCAGAGTACTTACACAGCATAGTGCACACATGCTAACACTACAGGAAAAAAAAGTGAGGCTTGCTAGTGCAGTGCTACTATTCAAGTATGCTCACAGCGGATCAGCAGAAGAGCTGAGAAGTGCTTTCTTTTTTTCCTTAGTCAATCTCATGGGCATATTTTGGAAGAAAAGCAAGGGAAACACAGACAAAAAACTGAGAGATGGGTCACCTCTAATGGAATACTTCACTCCTTGGCACTTCAGGTGAAAGTTACCTCTTCTTGGCACAAGTATACTCTTACCTCTAGGGAGATTACCACTTTCTGGAACCACTGCCTAATGCCTAAGACTACTTTCCAGATTTATATTGATTACAAATCAAGGGGTGGACCTTGATGAGCCAATAGAGGAGGTTGGAATAAAAAAACCCTCAAAAATAGGCAGGAAGGGGAGGAAGTTTTAAGAAAGCAGAGCTTTGGAGGTGATTATGAGTGAAAGGAGAGGAAGAAATGTCATCTACTCCTCGATGAAGAAACTGCAAGATATGGAAATACAGCAGATATTGCCTGAGTAACTTTATGGGTGGTTGGGGGGATATAAAATGAAGAAAGCAGTGATGGAGTTTATTCATGGAAAAGCCAGTAAGCCCTGAAAACACAGGGAGGCTAAAGCAGCTGGCTGCTTAATACAGTATTGGCTACTTGACTGTGAGCTTTGTTGTGGTCTGAATCTTCATTGAACCACAATGCAGAACATAATCAGTTTTGACTTGCAAGAAGTAAAAGAAGAAATCTCAATGGGATCAACAGATCAAACAAGACATGTAATTAACTTTGGCCCTACTCATTCACATTGAACATCCCTGCTGTCTCTTCTCTCACCTATAGGCTTAATTGCAGCATTTTCTACTATCCACAATGAGGCTTGAGGCAGTGGAATGCAGTATTTAGGCTGTACTTTGGGAAAATATACGACCGTATATTATTGGTACAGTCTCTTCCTAGAGTAGTATCCATGGAAATAAATAGGAAGCATTACTTTCAGAGCAACCTTACTATACATTTTAGCTTTAGCTGTTTTTTATAGATACTAAATGTTTAATATAGTAAAGTCCACATAATATTTATATGTAAAAGATTTAAATATACTAATCCAAGTTCACATAAAGCTGTTATACAGAGCTGCAGTTTCTAATTTATTTACATATATGTGCACCTATATATATGATCAGGACACAGTTTGTTATATAGAGATAACTCTCAGTTGTGTGAACTGAGAAAAATATTCCATGCTATTGTTTTAAAAAAGGAATTCATTACTCAACTCTTCTAAAGAAAGAAAACCCTGTCTATTATACACAAAGCCATGTTTTTATTGAAACTGAACTGAGTCTGCTGAAATGAAATAGTTAGGCTGAGTGATGAAATAGTTGAAAATGAAATAGTTGGGCTGGGAGAAATCAATCTAAGTAGTGGAAAACTGGAGAAATTTACTCTTTTTTCTTCCTCCTCCAGCCTTTAGTCAGGTACAATATCACTAATAACAAAACCTAAAGAAAAGGGCAACCTCAACCATTGTCCTTAAAGAAGAGGATATTAGTCTCAGTCCTGCTTATTTTAAGAAATCTTTCCTGGCAGTTCTTGAAGGATTTTGTCAAGAGCACTTAAAACTGCCATGAACCTGCAGACAGGAACCAAACCTTTGGAGATACAGATTTATACAGTGAAAGTCAATGATCTTCAAAATTTGCCCAACCATTCATAGCCTGCAGGGCCCAACCTCCACTTCACAGTTTTTGCAGGTTTGTGACCCTAACACAAGCCCTCAAGGAAGTGGAATCAAGTGGGGACAGCTGTGGGGGAAGAAGAGTCAAAGGGCAACACGTGGCTGGAGCATGGGGCTTATTGCTAGTCCAGTCTAAGAAATGTTTGAGGGAACGGTTGTGCACCATTAAGACTCTTTGTGTTGGTTAGTCATGTCTTTAAACTACAAGACAGCTTCCATAACCTGAGTCCAAATCCTGTATCCAAATTCATGTTAGAGTAAAATCCAGGAATGAACCAGGCAGGTCACACTGCTGTCTTCTCCCAAATCCTTGTTTCCATATAATCAAAACACACATATGGTAACAAGAAAGAAGCCTTGTCATTCTTCTGAGCATGGCCCAAATACAAACCAGCCAATGGATCATGCCTGGGAGCTGGGTAGAGTGGCACACCTATCCTAGGAAGATGCATCCAAGAATACTGTCAGAAATATAGAAGGATCAATCTACCATTATGAACCAGGGCTTACACAATGGGTTCTGGTAAGGCTAGCTTTGAGAATAGGCAAATGGGCATAATGACACACAAGTGGTCTAATTGTCTAAGCTCAGTTCCTGGACAGCTGGGCTTACTTTTGCAGCTGCTGCTGCTTTTATTGAGGAAAGGATCTAATATGTGGAACAGGAACTGCTGGATATGGGGAAAATCCACCTCTGCTCTGTAATCTTCCTTTTCTAGATGCAATTTTTCATGGTGTGTGGAAACTTCATTTTGATAATGCTTACTACAATTGATCATTCTGGGAATATATGCAGGACTAATCCAGCAAAATATTCTTGCCCTGATAATCAGTCAGATATACCAATACTTGCATAAAATTTTGTTTTAGTTGTGCTCCTTTCTTATTAGTTTAGAGGCAGAAGAACATTAGAGAAAGGAAGAGAAAAAGTACTGAAAAAATCATGGTTTAGGGAAAGACTGCTTGCATGTGTGGAAATGAAGGGTCATGTTAATATTCCCCTGTCTGTAGTAGAAATGGTTGGTATTTTAACTCTCATCACTGACATCTCATTGTGACTTCCTAGCCTTGGAAAATGGAGAAGGAAATTAAGTGGCTCATTTTGGGGAAAGCTCTTTCCTTCTCTTCACAGCAGTTTATTCACAGGTAAAATAAGGGGAATTATACTTGAGGTGCTCTTTAAGATGTGTAGGTGCAAGAAATAGGCTAGATATTAGTACCAGAAGATTAACTACAGGTTTCCCATTGTTCATTACTCATTATTCATCTTCTCATCCCTATTTTGTCAAGTAGCACTCATGATTCTCACATGACAGCAGTCACCCTCTTTTTCTGTTTATCTTTTTATCTACATACATTTTAAATGTAGTAAATACTGAAATTAATACAGTGTACTAAAATAGTTAATTCACGTTTCATATCTAATAGGGACCTTGTTCCACAAGAGTAGAGGTAATAAGACAAGGAGTGCTATCATCATTTTAACTCAGGGGGAGGGTGTAGTGTCAGAGATACTACAGCAATGACTGCTGTGTAAGAAGGCTGGTTGTGACCAGAGAAAAGTAATGGACGAGAACTCACTAGTAGTGAATACATGTGCTTCAAAAAAGTCCAGGGCCATACAAGTGTTTAGCAGGCTAACACTATAAATGCATTAGAACTGAATCTATCCTCAGTGAAACGTTATGAAATTCCACTTAAATCAAGAGATTGTCAGGAGGAGAAGGTAGATTATGTGCATATATATGTTTTTAAATATTATTAATTGTTCTCTTTATCATGGGTATGCTTCAGTAAAGAGAAGTAGTATAGGGGTAGATGTAAATAAGATCACAACTTACTGAAACATCACAAGCTATTCTAAATCAGCTAATCATGCAGTGGTCTACAGGGATTATCTAGTATTTAGTCTATTAACAGACTAAAGAAAAACATGTGTGTGCATGTTCATAAATATATGCATATAGGAATGCTTCTAAGAATATAAGGCCTCTGCAAATTATCTTGTACTGAATTTTCCTGACAATTTACCAGGACAGTGCCCTCCAATACAGGTAACAAGATACATCTTGCACTACTTCTTCCATCAAGAGTAGATTCAACTGTCCTTGTTTAAGAGCAACCTTCCATCTCAATACTTCATCCAACTCACTCTCTAACATGATGAAAGGTCCAGTTCCAGAAATTTGCTTTAACAGTTGTATGAACAGAATTAAAATATCAAAAATAAAAGTAGAAGTCCATTCAATTTCTTATGAGAAATAGCATAGCTGTGTGTCACACAAGATGACAAGACTTGAGTTTGGAATTGGGTTATTTTATACATTTATATTCATTTTTTGCAAAGAGAATTAAAATGTAATGAACCAGGTAGTTATTTTATGACAAGAAGCACTGACAGTGCCAGAAGTCAAAGGAAGGACTACAGGAAAAGAAATTAAGATTTTTCTTTATACAGTTAGCATAAAGTATTTACTAGCAATCTCCAAAAAGGGTATTTTTTTTTTTCAAGTGCCTGCTTAGTACACATTCACAAAAAAGTTGCTCCAAAAAAATTCTTTCTTTTTGCTAGTATGTATGTGCCAAACAACCTTCAAATTGACAGAGGAAAGAAACTGCTTACAGCATGTAGCCCTAAGATCAGTTTTTCCTTGTTTACTTGTATTGTGCTGGGTTGCATTTGAGAGGTGTGAGAATGGGAGTCTGCATCAAAGATGGGAAACAGGAAGTGTTGTGGCTGTGTTCATTTCCTATCCTGAACACTTCTGTCATTGGAAAAGTGCTTCCAGAAATGACAGTCGTGGAAAATCATGTTCTCAAAGAGGTAGGAGAGGCATCCTAAGCCCACACTGTTCTCTGCTTTAACAGATACTCTAACTTTCTGGGTCTTCATATTTCTCTATAAGTCTTTTTCCTTTCTAGTTTTTCAGCAACAGAGAATTTAGGACAAAATACCTTCTTTTAGTTGTTTGCATACTATGACAGATGTTAAGCAGAGAGGAGGAATTACCCATTTGAGTAGAGGTTAGCACCCAAGGTCTCTGCACAGTGTATTCCATTTTTTTCCACTCCAAGTGAATTCTCACTGCAGAGATCTTCCCAAGATGTTTAACTTTTCTGCTACACTGAATGGGAATGGAAGAAACTGTTTTGGGGTGGAAATCAGCAGGGTACCACTGCATATTTTGCTTCTTTTTTTTTTTTTTTTTTTTTTTTTTTTTTTTTTTTTTTTTTTTTTTTCAGAGGATTTCAGTGGCTCAGGCTGCTTTGAAACCTCACAGTGAAGCCTTAAATCACCCAGACTATCTTAGGAATCTTACCTAGCATCACTACAAATGGTTTTGGCTTGCAGACACATCTGAGGTGAGTAACTGCGTTCATTTGAATAGACCTATTGAGCTCAACAAGACTGTTGACATGCATCAGGTTAATGTGTATGTGCTTGCTCATTCTGACCTTAGCAAAGATATTCTACAAAGATTTTCTCTTCTTCTCAAAACAATGCCTATGCTCTAGAATATCATTCAAACATTTCCATTCTGCTTTCATAAAAGTCCATTGTTTCTCTTTTGTTTCTCAATCAAGAAAACATCCGTTTTTATTGTCCACATCTGTTGTGCTTTTACTATTTTATTTTTCCCTTGACGTTTATAATTCATTGATATTATATACATTTGTGAGGTAATAAGATTTTAAAAATAACTAGAATTAAATTGCAGGGTTGCTCTGGGATATTACCATGGCTGTTGACTCAGCAGAAAGGTAGATTCCCCAGTGCCATTCCAGAATTTGTGTTACAAGGGCATTTACAGCTATATACAGGTGTTGTTATTGTTTTGTTTTATTTTCTGCAATCATATTAAAAATGAAAACACCCATAGGGTGTGGCATGTAGAGCGTAGAAGTCCAAAAGCAGAGCTGGCCTCTGGTAACAGTACAGAGATGAAACACTGAGCTTGCACGCACAGTATTTCTGATGTGTATATTTCTGGAAGGGTTTAATTGAAAACGAAAGAAAGGTGAGTTTCACCTTCAATTTCTGCAGGATGGATAAGGCACAGTGCAGATGTTTTATTTTATGAAATGAAATAGAAAGTCAGGGTTTTTTGTCTGTTTATTTCAGGTGGCTGGTTAATTTCAAAAACACAATTTTCATAAGTTGAGTGAAAGAAACAATTATTACGATTACCATTGGAGGAAAACTTTTTTTTTTTCTCATTACAGAATATCATTTAGAACGGTCATGTGTCATGATTGAAAACATGGAAAATATTTCAGGACAGGCTTCAGTATTCCATATCTTGGGAAATTTTGATTTAGAAAGTTCATGTTACTAATGTAGTTTAATTTTTTTGTTTTATGAGAGAGGAATGTGGCTGGACATCTTGTGTGTGACAAATGGTTTGGGAAGAAATTTTCAAAGAATATTTCTAAATAAGGTTAGGTTTTTTGGCCATGTGGGGAGTACTCTATTCTCACAGCTTAGCTTTTGTCTAGATCTTATTGCCAAAGAATATGACTCTTTTGCACCAATTGGTTGTTTTTGCAGAAGATGGCTATCATGAGAAATGATGATCACAGGATTAGGACTGCGAGTAGCAGAGCAGAAACTTAACTACATGGTGATGAAAGAACATGGTTAATTCACAAACGTCTAGATGGAGCTTTTCTGTGCTAGTTTCATTTAGAGATGTAATGAGGTATAAGACAAACAAGAAAGAAAGCAAAACTTGGCTGGGCACTCACAACTGGATGTTGCTGTTCTGTTGCTATTCCCAGCCTTCAGGAAAACCCCAGCTGCCACCTAACTTAACCAAGAGACAGACTTCTTACATCAAAGGAAATCTAAGGAAGCAAGTTATTAAAATACATACTTTGCTTCTGTCCATTGCCTCTTCTTCATATAAAAGTTTAGATTTAGCCTGTTGTTCAGGTGGAACATGCATAAGGCCCTGAGGTATCTGGAGATGTTTATATCATAAGACATCCCCCTGAACATCTTTGACAGCTTAACCCTGTCTTTCTCTCCCAGCAATTTTTGAAAAATATGACCTGGGGACTGAGTCTTGTGGGATTTTATAGATAAAACTATGGCAAAGAATTCGGTATGTAATGGTAAACAGTCTCAGTCTGCGTTTTTCTCATTTTGAAGTTCATCACAGAGCTGAGAAAACTGATTTTTGTGGAGAAGCTTCCACATGTGGTCTTGCATTGCACCAGGTGCTGCGGGCAGATACAGCTCAAGCATAGTTGTAGAGCTCCTGCCATAAGGGCAGGAAAAACCAACCTGACAAAGCACAACTCTGAAACCTGTCAAAGGCTCTGAAGGGTGATGCAGCCAAAGGAGAAATCTGATGAGCAAAATACTGTGCAGCTAAATACATTAACAGGTTGTGAGGTGCCCAAATACCTTGACAATTAAGGCTTCCTAAGCACTACAGCTAAATAGATAGAAAGAACCTGATAGTTTGTGGGGTCTAGTGGAAACTGTATCACAACCTGCCTGTGAAACACAAGAATGTGGGATTTTGTGGCAAATCAGGTCTGGTTTAATTTAATGAACTCATATTAACAAGCTTCACGTTCCACATCTTTCACTGCCTCTCAGCTGTGCAGTGTTCATTAAAAAGAATATATGCAAATTTTAGTGGCATAAACAGAATTTAAAATAAGGAATAACACAACACTCTAGAAAGCTTTCTTTTTTCCTTCAGGTTGAGATGTTTATTTACTGTATCTTATTGTCTGGTTTGTCATTTACAATGTTGCTACAGCTTTGGTTAGAAAGGAAGGTCCTCAATTCACCATTCCAACAAGGGCACTGGGAAAGACTTTCCTAGTCCTTCTAGACTTTCCATAAAACAGATCTTGGCCATTGAATCTGTCCTGCCTTCAGTGAGGACAGAAGGAGCTGTGCCTGAAGGGAAGGCTGCCCTCCCTGTCTGAAGCCAAATCTTTCTTTCAGAAATCAAGAACTCTTCATGGTGAAGTAGAAAAGCAGATGCCATCCCCTTTCACTGCGTCTCCAGGCAAAGTGCAAACCTCAGTGCACTCTGCAGTAAATTCCTTTAAACATTTATGTGAGCTGAAATTGTTTAATCCTTTGACATTTTCTCAACCTGCACCATTTCATCCAACCACAGCTGCACATATTAGATGGACAGTGCAGGTAGAGTGCCTCTGTTGCACAACTGAGTATTATCTTTCTTCCTGGATGGTGCTCTGCTTCCTCCTACTTCTATTTTTATGTAGTCAGTTGCGTTTCTGCTGTTGTCTCTTCCATGGCCTTCAAGAGCTGTTATGTTACTGGATATCCATTCTTTTGAAAGAATAGCAGTTCTGAAAGGCTTCTTTTTTCTTCTTCTTCTTTTTTTTCTTTTGCTTTCACATTATGATTTAAGAGTTCCTGTATGAATCCTCACTGGAGTTAGTTATCTGCCTTATGCACAAACTGTTGCCCTCCTTGGGTAGCTATAATAGCAACAGGAGGGAAAAATAACTTCTTTATTCTTAGTCCTAAGACAGGATGAATCTGTAGAGTATTCAACAGCTTCTGTAAGGTGAAGGCACTAGTCCTCTGATGGCACAGCAAAAAAACAAGGCCATCAATCTCAGCACACTCTGTTGGCAAGCTGCCATAAGTTATTTGTAGTTGTGACTTTGCAGACCATCAGTTCGTTCATCCTCTGTGTTTCAGGCCGTAGTCCAAGTGAGCTCTGACCTCTTTTTAGACATAAGGGAGTCAGTAGCCTTTTGCTGAGACCAAAAGCAGCTTGTTTTAATACACTTCTAGAAGGGCAAAATGAAGTTTAACATACTGAGTGGAGGTGAGAGAAGATGAAGGAGGGAACAGGAAAAAGCCAGATGTATCAAGTTTATAGATGGCTAAACAAAGCACTGGTTTTGCTTTTTCTCAATTAGGAAAATTGTCTGTTTAATTCTTTTATTTTATGATTTGCTAAGAAAAAAATGAATTCATTATTGCATTCCATTAAATGGTAGATGTACATCATTTCATTTTATCAAATGAGAATTGGAGCAAAGTAGAAATTTAAGCTTAAAAACCATTCTTGTTGTTTAGGTGTATAGTTCTTTTTCCTGCCTTGCATGCCTGGAACTAATGTGGCATTAAGTATATTCTAATTTTAAAGAATTTAATACATGCATAATCTGCTTTACAAGCAGAGATTAGATTTTTTTTTCATATTAAAATAAATTGGGACAACTGAGAGGCATAACTTAAGGCATATTCATGTGAAAAAAACAGGCAAAATCTTTCATTTTTTAAACATTCTTTTTGAAGCACTGATATACTATGTTTTAAAGAATATTGTGTGAAGCTTTCATTCAACAGGACTCATATGCTCTGTTACTTGAAAAGGAAAATTAAGGCAATATGACTGAACCTATTAGTAATCTTGAATTTATTAATAGCTTTAATATTTTTAAAATGCTATGCAGTTTAGAGCACCTACCTTGTTGTAGAATTGACTGTAAAACCAAGAATGAACTCTCAGATTTGCATAGCTTTTGGAAACAATCAGAAATGTAGGATGCTTTCATTTGGGGTTTAGGGTTGCAGCTGCATCCCCAAGGGATAGAACACTGATCTATGAAAATAAGTTCATTTAGGAAACTGTAGCACATTTAGTACCCAAAAAATGCCTTGTAAAGATGCATGGAGTCACAAGGCATAAAAATGCTTTATCCTTTCCATCAAATCATAGAATCTTTTGAGTTGGAAGGACCCCTAATTGCTATGGTCCTCCTCTGGATGCACTCCAAGAGGTCCATATCTCTCCTGTACTGGGGACTTCACACGTGGATGCAATACTCCAGGTGAGTACTGCCTTACCAGAGCAGAGCAGAGAGGCAGAATTACCTCTCTCGTCCTGATGATCATGCTTCTTTGGATGCAGCCCAGGACATGGTTGGCTTTCAGGGCTGTGAGGGCACATTGCTGGCTCATGTCCAGCTTGCCATCCACCACTACCAACCTTTTTGGCAAGGTCGTGTTCTATCCTTATATCCCCCATCTTGTACAGATAGTGGGTGGTTGCCACATCCCAGAAGCAAGACCTTGCACTTGGTTTTGTTCAATCTCATGAGATTCACCTGGACCCACTGCTCAAGCATGTCTTTGTCTCTCTGGATGGCTTATCTCTCTGGTGTGTCAACCACACCACACAGCTTGGTGTCATCCACAAACATGCTGAGGGTGCACTCGATCCCACTGTAGATATAATTGATAAAGATGTTGAAAAGTACTTGTCCCTGACCCCTTAGAGACACCACTTGTCACTTTTCTCCCTCTGGACCACTGACCATCTCTGGATCCACTGACCACCACTCTCTGAATATGATCTTGCAACCAGTTCCTGGTCCATGAAACAATCCACCCATCGAATCCATCTCTTTCCAATTTGGAGAAAAGAATGCTATGGAGTACTGTGTCAAAAGCCTTTCTAAAATCCCAGTAGATAACATCTATTGCTCTTTCTCTATCCACAGACACAGTTATACCATAATAGAAGGCCACAAGGTTGGTCAGGCAGGACTTGTTCTTGGTGAAGCAATGCTGGTTATCTTGTATTATTTCCCTATCATCCATGTGCCTTAGTATAGCTTCCATGAGGATCTGTTTCATGATTTTCCCTGGCACAGAGAGGAAGCTGACAGGTCATCCTTTCTGCCTACTGTAAAAGTGGGCACATCACTGCTTTTTTTTCAGTCACCAGGGACTTTTTGTTCTGTCTCCAAGTAACAGGAGTCAGTATTAAAGCGTATAGGCAGGAAATGATTTTATAGACATCAAAATTGGCCTCTTTTTTCATTGCAGAACGTGGCATTTCAAGCTTGAAATAACAGCGTGGGCCTATGTTGAGACTCCACTGTAAACATCACAAAATTTTTGTCAAAAAAAAACCAACTTCCTCTCTACAAATGATTTTAAACTATTTGGTCTTGAAGAGTCTCAGGTTACTGCTAAAAGGAATCACAGTCCAGATGTGAACCTTTTACAGTGTGTACCATTTTATTTGCACCGTAGCTCTTTTATCAAATTAACAGAAAAAAGCAATCATAACAATGTCACATACTTTTCACCTAAGCGACCGTTTGCAGAGGAGATCTCGGACAAGGAATAGTATTACAGTCCTAATCTTGTTTCCACTAGTGTCCTCTGCAGACTTTCAACTAAATACACTTGTTCCTGTCTCTTACAAATCATGAACAAGTTCTCTGCTCTCTCTTTCACACACGCACACATGCACATAAAGATGCATCTACGTATGGATTGCAGCTGTTTATGCCACAGCAGCATCACAGGCAAGATGCTAGTCATTCTCCTAATTTTCTTCCTTATGAAAAGTTCATGCAGGGTTTGTTACAGAAGCACAACCTGGAGTGCATTTTCATCCTTGCTATCTAATCGCTTTGGTGGCATGCATTTATACCAGCAGCGTGTTTGCACCTAATATGGGAGAATTTGGGATGCAAGGCACGTTTCATATCATATCTTCTCATGAATCCTGATAACACTCCTTCCTCCCTGGCTAACAACATTTCATAAAGAAAATGCTTTCCCTTTTGGTCGCCCCATTAAAAATTCCCCATTCACAGCCCTCCAGTGCACTACAGCTGGCTGCCCCTAGGCTGGGCATAGCAGGACCTGCAGGGTGGTGGCCAGAGGTGACTGCAGGCTGCAGGCTGAGGGCAGCCTTGGTGCCAGGGATGTGCATGGGAGCCATTCCCAGGCAGTTCCAGTAATAAGGCTGCTTAAGGCATCTTCAGGTAGTTTGCTGCCCTGCATGCTGCAGTGCAGTGTACAATGTCAGATCATCACAAGACAAGATTTTAAATATTTTCAAAATGATGCAGGGGTGCACTGTGATAATGACAACTGGGAGAAGTTAGTCATGTTGAGCAATCTGCAGACTGTTAGCAGCACAAATTCACTTTTGTTGCACTCTGGGAGGCAATAGAAATAAAGTGACAGCCAGAAGTGGGCAGAAGCAGATCTTCAGTGCTGGAGTCAAGCTACATACATGCTATGCAATTCTTCAATATTTGAGGGGTGCTCCAAAACTTATATGGCATTTCCTTGCCAAATAGCCAAGGGATTACTATTATTATTCCCTCCAAGCTGGATCCACATTTCAGGGAAAAAGAATCAGTTTGAGAACATAAGTAGCTGCACTCCATGCAGCAGCTGGCATCAAAACTTCTGGGTTTGTACATGCTTTCGTTGGAAAAACTGTCACAAACCACGTTATCAGGAAGTATAAAGTGAACGTGTTCCAAAATATTATCAGGGATTGAATGGGGAGAGAATTTGGGTGTGCAGTTTCCTGGGCATGTCACCTGTTTTGCAGGACTGTAGCTTTTTTGTGGATTGTTTGCTAGCATTTGCTTTATTTACTTATGTACTCATTTTTGTCTTTTGCGTATGAAACACATATGTAAAACGAGGTTGAGGTCACATGTTGCCCTCGGGGTCTGCCAATGCAGACACTGGGTGCTCGCTGGCGCTGCAGCAGAAGGGCACTGCAGTGCCTGCAAGCATCCCCGCAGGTGCTTTGATTCGGTCCAGAGAGCAGCAGCCGCAGCACACACTGCCGGCAGTGTGCTTTTTGGGAAGGAGACAACCTCCTGGCAGCATCCTTCTGCCTCTGGAGCTGCTTGTACAGCCGATGTGGCCATCAGTGTCCCCGCTGCTGTCACTGCACCATACCTGGTGCTCTCATCCTGGTAACCGCAGCCTGAGGGAGAAGTGAGGAAAAGTCGCTTACAGAGTTAGTATGTTTATCAGTGCCTTTAGTTCTGCTGACCAGATGTGGGCAGAAACCATTTTGGAAAGAAAAACAGGTGCTTATATAAGCTTTGCATTGCCTTTCTAGAACAGGTACTTTTCCTAATTATGCTGCTAATTATATTTAAGCAGAGAAGCTCTTTCTCTCTCTGAAATAAAAGGCAGAAATTTGCTATAGGCATACAGAGGCGGCATATGCTTTAGGTGAAGGATGTCCTGTATAAATCAGGTGAAAAATTTAGGAGGTGCATTATTGGATGAACTGCCTTTTATAAGAGCTGACCCTGCTGATACCTCAGGCACATTCTTCATAATTCTGTGAAACAGTTATCTTTAAAACAAGTTAGAGAAGTTTATCCTTAAGTGTAGGATCCATATTCTGATTCAATTATGTGAGTCATCTCCGCAGGTTAAACAGCAGGTGCAGGTATTCCAGTCTGCTTTGTAATTCAGATCATTTGTATGCATTGGTTAATGTGATTTATAACCATATTTGCACTTTAAAATAAAAAGAAGACTCCAAAAGGAGATACTAACATCTCTTTAAATATATAGCTTTATTTTTTATTCTGAAACCGCTTGACCTGTGCAATACTAGGTACTTTACACATATAAATAAATCTTAATTCATATAAATAAAGGCTTAATTCTTAATAACATGTACTGTAAACATTCAAGATTTGCTAAAGTTATCAAATCAGTCCTAGGGAAATAAAAAGAATAATCTGCTCTATCATCAGCAACAAAAAATAAAGGATCTGCTTTAATTTGTAAAATCCTTTGGAGAGGAGATATTTTATTAAATGAAAATACATCTGGAAAACTATCAGATTTTCAGAATAGATCAATACATTACTTGGAACTATGTTTATAAAATATTTAGCTGTCTGCTAGAATGGAAAAAATATAATATTTTTATTTTATTTGACATACTTATAAATCATTGTCAAAACATTTACTGAAGCTTCTGGTAAACATTATTTATAGCAACACTGAACAAACAATTGTTGTTATATTCATTTTTCCATTAATAATAAAACGTCTATTTCCTTCAGAATCTTACTTAAATGAGAACCTTATGTATCTCCAATGGATGTATGTGCAAATATTGTTCCAACAAGAGACATTTTTCCTACGTTTGTTTTTCGAACTTCTTAAAATGGACCTTTTTTCTTTCTAAAATTGACGTATTTTTGGATGCAGCTGTCACAGAATAGCACTGTGCTAAGGCTGCTGCTTCATTGTATGGCGGCAGTCAGGCATTACACTCTGTGCGCTTTTAAATAATTATTGTAGCTGATTAGAGTTTAGATAACTTTATAAAGAAAAATGTAGCTGTCACGTGATTTAAGGTGCTGGACAAGAAGTCAAGTCACTTGGGGTTGAATACATGCAGTCACTTTTGAAAAAAGCTTTGAAACACTGCAGCCATTCCCATGCATGCAGGCACGTGTGCTCTCTGAATACAGATAGATTGTTATGTGATGTATTGTGGTCATTTCTTTCTAAATACTAAATTATTATCACATCACTGGAGCTGCTTATTTGAAACTTAACTTTGAAATTAAATAGAAGTTCTTCATAAAAAAGCACTTAACAAAGATAATAGATTTTTCCAAAATTAGTCTTTAGTATATTTCTGTTATGTTGGTACAGCAGTAAACTATGCATATATATAAAAAGAATTATAAAATTAATACATTCTAAAAGTAATTTTTAAAGATTTTTTTTGCATATACATTACAATGTCAAAGGAGTTATTGAAGGATTTTTATATGAACTCACATGATTTGATTTCAAACTGTACAGACGTTTAGCCTCTGCAGTAGGTTGTCCTAAAAACAAAATATGAAACACATTTAAAGTATTTCAATTGCCAAAAATCTCCCAATATTTTCATTCAGTAACCTTCTTTTTGCATTCTCTCAGTGAAAAATCGTGTATACGAAAAATTATTTATGATTGATAGAAATCCCCTTTGTTTTGAAGTGAACAATTTCATACCTGAAATCTTAGCTTCAGCAAAAAATATTATGAAACATCCTGGAGATCAAGTGTTTGTATTTCAATAACCATGACCTGTTTATTTTTAAACAGAACATACAATTCTTAGTTCATATTAACCTCCTAACCGTTCCTAACCTCCATGTTTGCTGTGCATGCTTAACACTTCCTTTACAAAATAGTATAACTTCCAGCTTTGCAATGAGAAAGCAATATTCTGTGTGCTAGAGAGCACTTAGGGAAAACATCCTGACTTAGATGTAGACTTAGACTGTGTAATTTAGACTTAAGTAGCATTTGTAAAGCTATGGATAATTATTTTCCAAACAGTGATTAATACGTGTCCATTTTCATGTCATCATTGGTAACGGATGCAATCTCACTCGGGCACCCCGCCATTCTATTTAATACAAGCATTTCCTAGTGTAAAAAGGAGCTTGTCATACTTATCTCTAATGGTGAATGATTTCTTTCCCTCTTCCTGAAGACACTTTGCACCCAATATTCTCAAATCTCATCATGCTACAGGCTGACAAATAAGCTAACAACAATATAGGTAGCAGGCTACATTTGTGTACAGACGCATGTTCTCTAGAAGATATGCAGAAGATAGCTGCATATTTAAGCTTGTAAATGGTCAAAATGCACACACAAAGATGTCTGCCCACAGGATCATATAAAAAAAGAAAAAAAAAAAATGAAGAAGAAAAAAGTAAAATATTGCAACCTCACAGAGTGACATGCCATAAAGTGATACTGTATTTTCAGAAATTAGAAGAAAAATCAAGCATTGTTTTCCTGATACAGCTGGCAATCTTCAAAATGCAGAACCAAAACTATCTGTCATTACACAATGTTGTGTTTAATATTAGTGAGTTTTGCTGTTTTTACTATATGTTTGTATTTTATGTATTTACATCTATTTTCAAGTAATGGTACCGTATCAGTCTGACAATAATTTGTCCTGATTCATGGCTTAGGAGGAGCAGCTGATTAATCCCATGTCAACAGTCTTGACCCTATGCAGAAAACAGAACCATAGAAGGCCTGCTTGACAGTATATCAAGGGTACAGTTGCTTATTTTCTCTGCTTTTTTAAATCTATAAATCACCAGTAATTGCAGTGCAAGTTAGGGCAGTGTAGTTCACTCGTCACTTTTATTCTTTTTTTTGGTTGTGCAGTAAATGTTCTTTTTCTTGAGAATATTTTGGTGTAAAACTACCAGCATGTTACAGTTGTGGGTTTTGTTGTTGTTGTTGTTGTTTTTCTTTCTGTATACTATAAGCATATAAAAATGAGTGTATGCATTTTTTTGTTTCTTTAGATTCATCTTTCTGCAAACATCCAGCGCAGTGCAACACAGCGGACCCTGAGAGGCATCTTCCTTGAAATGCACCCATGTCACCGCTCAGTGCCATGAGTACTGCCTCACGTGAGTAGCTTTACTCTCCTGAGCAGAGCCATGTACTTCAATCGGGCCATTCCTAACAAGAGCTTGCAGAATTGGGCCCTTTCAGCAAGACACTTAAAAAGGCTTTTTCAAGCCGTAAGGATTTCAGGATGTCATTTTAATTGTTGGACATTTGGAAAGGATTCCCATTCTTCTACAAATGCACATTAAAAATTGTCTATTCTCCTACTAATGCTTTCGCTTAAGCACAAACATATAGTGTCTGGTTTATATTCATCTGCAATTTCTCGATAAACCAGATGAAATAAAACGTCCATAACATGACACAACACTCATTTAAAATGTGGTCATGGGCGAGGGAGAACAGAGTGTACGCATTTTCTTTTTTAGTACAGCAGCACAGTGACTCACCAAAGCCATTTTGGAAACACTAATGAAATTTTAAATTTTAAGGTGTGCAATTTTATATGGCAGCTCTGCGAAAGACTGTGCCTCTTATTATTGTGAGGAATGCACCACTAGGAAAAAAAAAACAATGACAAGAGATGTACATAACGTAACTAAATAAAGCCAAAATCTGTGTAAATCTTCTCATGTAAACTGCATAATAGCACTTCAAATGGCCCCTTTCTGTCATCCAGTGTAACCATCACATTCCCATTTCTGCTGCAGTCAGGTGAACTGTCAAAGAGCTATTACGGTTGGCTGCATAGAATTCCGAGGAAAGACAAATCTGTGCAATTTTCTCCTTGGACAATAAATGGTTCTTTTGGTGCCTTTAGGTTTTCCTCAACAATTTTGGTAAAGAAAAAATGAGTTTTTAATTTTTTTTCTCATTTTTTACATGCACACAATAATGCACGGGGCTTTATTTGGGCTGAAACCTTTACTATGAATGTGTAGCTCTTTGATGGATGCACATTAGCATTCCAGTATGAGGGTAAGATTTATATATTATTTCCTTTTCTGATACATAATGTAGCTTGGAGTAGATGCTTAAGACAGTATGATGGCATGTTGTATTTTAGTATGTTGTTTTATTCACTATTCGAAGAACGGGCACACACTGATTGGAACAACGAAATATATACATACAAATGCAAAAATCATCTGAGCTATTATTAAAAACTAATAACAACCCTAAAATATTAAGTGTATTTAGTCTTTCATGCCTGCTTAAAATACTGCATGCTCAGACGTGAATACATTATTGTGATGTGTAATACTGCATCTTCTGATAATCCTTATCTCATAAATAAAAAAAGATTTATAAATGACGTGCTTCTCAAAGATTTCTCTTCACAGGGAAGTGTTTTGTCCGTTCTGGTGAGGTATGCTGTATAAGCAAAATGAGAGTTTGATTATGTCTTTCATATAGTTAATAAGCACGTGGTTGTCAGAAACCACAATGAGGTTTCTTGCTGGTGGTTTTCGTCTTCTATAAAAAATTAAGGTGTTTCAGAAGTGACCTTTGTTCTATTGAGTCATCTCCCTTTTTTCAGTCCAATTTGCCTTTCTGATCAGTAACATAAGCCAGAATTTCTACCCCCTTAGAAAGAGGGGAAAAGACAATTTGAACCTTTAATTTTTAAAGTTTTTTAAGGATTTTTCTGTGACTTATGTATCTGAGTTTGCTAAACTTTGAGACTTTTCAAATTAAAAAAAAAAATCACGAGTTTTAATTATAAATATCACCTTCCCACACTATTGAATTTCCTCACAGCAATTGCCTGCTTTGAGTTTACTTCTTTAAAACCCTTTTGATTAGTAATTATTAAATAAGATATCATTTGTATTTAATTCAGCACTACATTAGAGTAGAAATTGAGCTGCATTCATGATTTTCACTCTTCTAGAAATCAGAATGTTATTTTTCTTTATTTGCCGATTGTACTCCACATATATAACTGCATCTCCTTATGCACTGTTAAGGGCACGGTTCCATAAACAACAAGGAATGGTCCCTGCCCCAAGGAGTTTACATTTATGATGGAAACTTCAATTCTGAAGCACTGCTGCAGCACTCGTGAAAAATAAAACTCGATGCTGAGAACGCAGCCCTCAGCCACAGCGCTGGCTTCTGCTGTTCGCCGTACACCGTGTTACAGAAGAAGAGTCTTTCAGTGCATTCGCTAATCTGATGATTATTCCTGCTTTTATTTACCCCACAGAGGGTGGGGGGAAAAGATGTAGATGTATCACCTGCTCAATTATTTTTACTGATAGCACAGTTTGGTAAATGCTGTTTGCAAGCTTATTTGCTCCTGCGTTGTGTTCATCAGCAGAATATTGTTCGTTTCTACGTATCTGCTAGGCTGGACAAATCAAGGTGACAATCCATGGTTAACTCTGTCAGGCCCTTTGTCCTGCTGCTTCTGCAGCACGAAGTACAATGGGAACAAAGTGGAATATATAACCGTCCAGCTGCTGGGCTGTGACAGGGCGGCCCCGAACTGCAGTGCCCAGCCCTGATAGCCAGGCATTGCGATGACAATGCAAATCATGAGAAAGCCCTTCTGACAGATAAATATCATGGCAAGAGGGTGGAACGTATCAGACTCGCCTTGAAAAAGAAAAAACTCATAAAAGGCTCAGCTTTGGGTCCCGTTGCTATATTCAGATGTAGGGCCCGTTTGTAAAAGCGGTGTGATTCTAGGGACGCAGATAGGCTGCTACATTTAAATCCATCATATGGTGCCTGCTCACAGGGCTCCGCATTGATGTTACTTTTAAGGCAGTTTATATTTCATTTAAGCGTGCAATTAATCATCTTTACAGTGTTGATGTGACTGGCATCAGCAGTGTTATTTAATTAAATTTGAAATTATTGTACAGTAAATACAGGCTTCCAACTAGCCAGTCCAAATTAAATGCTGAGGTCTATTTCTTACCCATGGTGTTTCCAATTTAAATGTTCATTCAAAAGGTTACACTTCACGGGTTGAAATCATTTTTATGTTCTAACTGTTGCTAAACCTAAAGATCAACTGTACGTGAGTCCTGCACATCTATTAGCTGTAGGAATGTGTACACATTATCTGTATTTCTCATATTCCATTTTATATTAGCGATTTTATGACTGATGCTCCTTAAGCACCATTTTTCTCCCGATACTTTATCTCTTCTGTCACGTCAGCACTGAGCTGCTTTTACAAAAAAAAAAAAAAAAAAAAAAAAAAAAGGGCCTTTCCTCCATTTTGTTTCAGCCTGATAATCAAGCAATTAGCCCACAAAATGGAGGTCCTCGGCTCCGCTTTTCATCCAGCTTGTTACCTCGGGTGGGCTTCACCTGCATGCAAGCAGCAGGCAGATCGTTCCTCATGTCACCCATCTCGTGGGCCTCCAAAGGGCATTCCCATGATGACCCATAAGTGGGCACTGCACAGAGGGATGGAGGAGGGATACCATCCTGGTATCAGCGCTGGAGGATTACGTTCAGTACATGAACTACCTGCAAATCCTGCCTGTGCTGTGTGAGGCCAATAATTTGGAGCCGGTCAATAATTTGTAGTGACCCGGAAATGTGCGGTGAGCCCAATGTTAAATGGTGGGAGCATCGTTGCTTTTTTATCTTGTGTTTACTTTAAAAAAGAGAAAGAGAGGAAAAAAGAAACCAAACTGAACCAAACCAAACCAAACCAACAACACCATTTGTTTTTTGTTACAGCTTTCCACAGACAATTCACAACATGTCTAGCAAGGAATCAGACCAGAAATACTGTCTCACTCCTATCATATATATAATACAGCTTTTGAATACTGGAAAATCTGTCATCCGTTAAGTGCAGCTCAGGTCTTCTGTGTGAAAAGCACAAGCCTTTTTTTTTTTTTTTTTTTTTTTTTTTTTTAATGCAGTGCTGCCGTGTCTGCACTTTTTTGAAATTGCATATTTATCAGGCTATGAATTATTTATGAGTGGGTAAGGGAGGGGGAGGGCTGGAAAGGGAAGGAAGAGTGAAAAAACATATGCTTGGGCAAAGGAATACCTTAAATGAATCCACTACCAAGTTCTTTTGAAGGATTATTTGTAATCACTTTTTCCTCTTTTCTTATTCTTTCACTTTGTTTCTTTCACATTTTACTTGGTCATCTGCTATTCCAATTCTTTTGTCTGTTGGGTTTTATTTGGCTATTGGGGAGCAAGAAGGGATTGGGGCTAGTGCTTGTCAGGGGTTGGAAGATTTTCTGTGGAAATGAATCGAGCATTTCTTTGACTTCTAAAGTACTGGGTGTTTAATAAATATTAATCCTTCAACTGTCAGATTGAATTATTGTCAAAAAGAGGTTGACAGATTGAGGATTAATGACATGTTTCATAAATTAAAAATGAACTATCAGCAGAATGTCCAAAGTAGGGATCGAGAAAGGACCTGATTTGTACCTTAGACCAGTTGAACATCCCATGTCTGTCAGACCATGTCTCAGACTTATGCAGAAAACAAAAAACAACCCTCCCTCCTTCCCACAAACACACCTTCTGCTCTTCATGCGCCGGGATCTGACATCTAGAGCCTTTCTTCTTCAGGATCTGCATGCACGGAAATAGCAGGGTTGTCTCAGACACCAGATAATTTGATTAGACAGACTCAGATCCATATTCTTTTTTTACAGTTTTGTTAGAGGAAAACTGGGGGAGGTGAAGTAATTTCTGTTCAAACATCTCAATGTTGTATTTTCCCACTATGAAAAATACGACATCACAGAAAGCTGAAGACATGGCATTATAATGGTAAATTGGAAAAATGGTAGCTGCCTCTTCAAAAACACACAGAATTTCCAATATAAATTATGTATTAAAGGAAATATGTTTGCATAAAACAAGCAGCAGTAATTTAATACAAGGTGACAGGATTTTTAGGAGAGGCTAATGCATGTCAAAAAATATCGTGTATAGTCTTTAATCAAACTCATGATCCTCAGTTGAATGATTGCTTGTAAAGCTGATTTTACTGTATTTTCTAATTCATTAAAAGCAATTTTTTTTTCCCTCTCTCTCTCTCTTTTCCTTTTGTTATTATTAGGGAGAAATTAAGTTTAATTTGCATAAGACCAGTTCTTTTTAGGGTGGCTGAATCAAACAAGCAGTCATCTGGGGTGCCTTTCTTTCTTTCAGCACAGAGGTGCACAATATGAAACTGGGCTACCAGAGTGTATAAAAATGTTTAGCTTAATCACTCCCTAATGACAGCGACTTATGTCCTTAGTGCAGTCGATTTGTTTCCTGGGTTTTAAAAGTAGATTATTTCCATGGTGCAGGCTTAGTGTAAGCTGTTGAGAAACCACAAGCACTGCACTTCAGCCTGAGTTTGGGACGTTCGCCAAGGGTAATCTGATTAAAAGGGCATTTTTTACAACATTGTGGTGCTTTGAAAATTCTGTGCAGCCAGATAGAGTAGGGCCAAAAAAAATTGCTTTTTCAAAGCTAACAGTTTTGCCTGAGCAGAATTAAAAGCATGATAAGCAGCATCACTGGAATGACTCTTTTCGACAGTCTTGCAACTGGATAAACAAAACATCCTTAGTAACACATCTGTTACAGACCCACAAGCAAATTCATGATCTATTTAATACAGGGTGTTTGCTTGTTTGTTCTGCCTTTAATCACATTTGCTTCCTGCATAGGTGTGAGGTTCTGAGGCCTTTCGTTATATCTGAGAACGTTTCCCTCCCTCTACGGTAGTTTTTCTCTCCCGTGACGTGACATTTATAAACGTTCTCCTATGAAAGTGGTTATTTGTGATGTGCTCGAGGAACCAATGTTGGGTACCATATTCCTGAGAAGTTTAGCAGCTGTATGTTGTTAAAAGATAATTATCCTATCTCGAATCTTGGGTTTCTTATAAGAGATAGAATGTAATACTAATTAAATATGTCATGTTTGCACACATCAGAACATACTCAAAAGAACTGTTCTTGGATCATTTGCCTTGTTGAACTACTTTCATATTCTTCTGCAGTGCCTAAGTAAGGAAGAAAGCTAATGGATTTCTCTCTCTTTCACAACTCTGTGTTTCTCTGAAAGGCAAGTTCATTCTGGTCTCCACACGTACTAATAGTGCAGGACTGCTTATAGCAAGACATTTGTATGCATAGTGTACTTCAAAGTCCATGGGTTCAGTGAGACTCTGCAGCAGATCAGACTGGTAGTAGGTGCATGACAGGCAAAATGAAACTTGTTTTCTACAAAACAGGCAATTTTAGTTTGCTTAATAAATATTGAATGGCTAGGCATGGTTTCTTATCTTCTACTACATCACTGGCTTCTCTGTAAGGGAAAAAGTATGTAATGAATTAAACTGAATCAAATTTCCCAATTCTCTTCTCTTGATTGTAGCTGACCTGTAAGCAAAGGAAAAGTGCATCACAGTATTTCCCAAAGAGGTCTCTGTGATAAAATTTCAAATACAATTATATTTCCTTCAAAACAGAGACTTGTATTTTGTTTCTCTTTAGCTACATCAGTCAGAACACCTGTATCTTTCTCTGTGCAAATGTGGCAAAATATGCCTTCCTTGTCTCCAGGAGTACGTTGTCATTTTTCTACCTATCGGCCTTTTAACACTGACAGCCCCAACTCCACCAGCCTTTTGGACATTTCACTCACAGCATTACCTCTCAGGTGGCAACGCTTTGCGTTTACTCCAACTTTGTTTTACCTATGGATAGATACACCCCATGTTCACTCATCCATACATTCATTCCTGCACGTCTGAAACATCAGGCGATTACACAAAAGCTGGTGCTTTCAGGAGCAATTGTCATGCTACCGAACATTTCTTGCTGCGTACCTCTAAAATACATGCATGTGTACATTTGTGAGATAAAACAGCACAGGAGCTGATTTTCTGCCCAGTACATGCAGAATTCACAAAGAAATGCAGCAGCAGCACTTCCAGCACAAGACTGCGTGTGCAGGAGCCCTATGGGCTGAGCATCTCTTTGCCAGAGCTGCCCGGCGCAGGGCTGTTTGATGCAGCACTAAGTTCAGTTTAGAGTATTTACTGATATGTGTCTCAAGCAACTGTCAAAACCGCTCGGAGCTATGAGATTCAGGATTTTCCAATTCCAGTGACCAGCCAGCCTCCCGAGGCACAAGAAACTGCTTCAGGGTAGCTATATCCCACAAATTCACTTTGTGTGGCCATAATAAAGGTGGGGGTGGGGAGGTGGGGGAAAGCAATTTTACCGGGAGAAAGACTGAATGAAGGTGTCTTTTTGTGACACTTTATTTGCTGTGTTGTTACCACTGTTCCTCAGATATGGAAACAGAGCTCAGGCAGAATTAATTGAGAAACATCTGTTTACTATCACTGTTTACACTGGGTAGGTCAGAGCAGCTCTGCTTTCTGGAATATAGAATGTTGTCAAGCATTCTTTTTTAAAAAAAAAAAATCTTCAAATCTAGTGTATGCCTGCATTTAAATTTCTCCTTTTAAGACTGAATTTCATGCCTCTTAAAATGAGATATTCATGCCAGAGAGATGACCTGCTGTTCTCAGGGAGAGAGAGGGAAGCCATTAGAAAAGAAGAAGATTTCTTGATAATCAAGGACACCTGTGATTCTGTGTTGCTTTTGAGATCACAAAAACCTATAGATCTGCTCTTTCTTCCAAAGTAAAATGTCTGTGATCCATAAGAAGCTCCAATCCTTCCTTTTTCTCATCCCAAAGAGAAAAAGGGGAAGAAAGGAAATTATGTGCCATTAGATCAGCAGCTCTCTGTTACTTCTTTAAAAAGCCGAGGATGTTGCTATTTAACATAAAACCTTGTGACCTTACTACTGCGGCTGCTTTGAAACACCAAGCTATTTAATGATGCAAATTGCAAACAGAGGGAAAACATCAGAAGAACCTGTCTGGAAATTAGTGTGTTTGACTGAAAATTAGCTAGCTTAATCGAACTTGCAGCAAGTGGATTTTCTATTCAGAAACCTGGCTGAGAGCTTTTGTCCATCAGGGTTACTCAAAAGTGTATGAGAGCTTTGGGAGTGCAAGAATTAAGGCTGTGCATAGCACCTGCAGTATCACGCTTGTGTCTGATTTCCATATATTTTAGATAACAAGAACAGAAGTTCATGTTGTGCAACAGGAAGCCTAAGCTCAGATAGACCAAAAGATGCTATGGGTTCAGGTCCCTGTTTACTTGTACCAACAAAAATGATGTAACTAACCGCAGTGGGTGTGCAAGCAGGAAGTTTATGGCCCAAGCATGGAGGGGGCCCTCTGCACACAAATATCTTTCTTTCTGCAAGGAAGAAAGACTTCAGCTGCCCACATAACACTTCTCTATGGCATAGGCTTTGCATTCAGACAAGAAGATGTTTGAGTAGCATGACTGAGTCGAAGAAGTGGGAAGGCCAAGCAGCTGCTGGTGAAAGTGAAGTGCCTCTGTCAGATTCCCCACTCTTGCAGCTCCATGCAAGTATTTTGGCCAGTGGGTTCTCAGTGTGGATGCTACGTCTGAGACCTCATTGCCAGATCTTTCCAGGGAAGGAGTGGGTATAATACTGCACTTTTGCAGAAAGAGGGAACTGACACCACTGTTTTTTGGGTCCCTCCTGGCAAATGTGCATTTGTCTGAATTCATGCATAGCTCTCATGTGCCACCAGCACATATTCAATCAGGAAACTAAAGACAGAACAAGATAGAAAAGCCATGTCCTGAGTCTGACTCAACTTAGAAGCTTTGAGTTCTCCAAATGCACAAAAAAAGGCTGTGTTAAATATGCAGTTCAGCGAGCCTACTGCCCTCATCTGCTCAGGTTATGAATGGTAAATGGTAATTTATTTGGATGAGTTTGCACTGCTGCCATGGCTTTCAGGATTGGAAGCTTCAGTATGCTGCCACTAGAAAAACATCTTACAATCCTTAGAGTTAAGAGCTGAAAATGAATAAAAAGACGTAAGGAAAGATTCTTATAGAAAATGTTCAAAAATTTCAAGTGAGACTGCTTGAAATTGAGATCACAAGTTAAGATACACAAACATGTCTGAAGAGTCTCACTTCTATTTTCTGTTGTTTTAGTTGGATTTGTGGGAAGCTGCAATCTGAAAGCCATGCTGTTTTGTTTTGCTAGATACCTGTATTTGGATGTAATAGGCTGGAATTTAGAACCCTGGTTTTGAAGTTTAATGTCAAGCTGTCAATGAAGACAGCAAGCACTTCGTCTGAGTAAGGTTAGGTAAAAATCAATGTCCTGGTGTTTTGCCTTTTGAGAACTGGTCATTTTAGAAGTGTAGAGAGATTTCCTAAGTCTTGTAACATGCTGCTGCAAAATTAAAGACTATCTGGTATATTTGTGGAAGGTAATTATATAGTATAATGTTTTATACCACAGATATTTTCATGAATATCTACATTTTGCTAGTTCCAGAGTTTCGTGCCGTGGTATCAGGTAAGTGCCATTGATTTTCAAATGATATAGCAGTACTTTATTTCTTCTTTCACTTGATTCATGCACTACATTTCCGTCTATGTAAGAACAGATACATGCATAGAGGCACTGATACTTACAACAACGGCTAGAGCCCTGTCAATGAAGCAAGGAAACATTCTAGTGCTAGCTTTGTCAGTTTTTGCGCACAGAGGAATTATAAGGGATGAGTCATGTTAAAATTCTACTGTCGGGATGAATTTATCTTTCCATTGGCACACAGAGAAATATTTTTTACATTTTCTTTAGAATTACATATTTTTTTTTCATTTAATTTTAATCACTCCAACCACTTCTTAATCAGTTCCAGTGTCTGTAAACTCCATGAAAGTTAAGGGTAAAAATAGCCAATCTTGAAAACATTTCCTACTCTTACTAATTCTTCTGTCAGTGCTGTAAAATTAGATGCTGTATAGGCATCTTTCACAGTGTGATAGTGTGTTATCACTTTTTCACCTGTTTTAGTCTATGGTGACATAAATTTTACTTCAGGGAAATAACAAATATTGCAAAGTACTATACTCAGTGACAGGCTTCACTTGAAAGGGGAATATTCTGTTATCCTTCTTTTGTAGGTAAAAAAATTATTGTACTAACAAGGAATTTTTATAGAGACTGGTGTTGAGGACACTATTTTTGCTGAATTAATGCTATCCAAGCACTGCAAAAATTAGGTCTCAGTTATGTATATTTAAAACAAAAATTAATTCACAAAGCAAAGAACTTCTTTTCCAATGGTCATACAAAATTGGCAGTTCATAAACACATCCAATAAAAATCAATATGTATTTATATCTATAATATCTATAATAGATAGTATTTAATTTCTTTTCGCTTTCATGATTGCTCTTGTCTGCAGCTGTTTTAGTAGAGCCTTTACATGCATGACTTATTTTTTACTACTATTGTTAGGATGAAACAGTAATCAATCAATAATTCCTGGTCACAAACAGAATGCATCTAACCTGTTCATATGAAGCACTCTACAATTAGTCTTTTGAAAACCAACAAGAAATATCTGTATTGTGCAGCTATCAACAATCACTTGAATAATTTTTAAATCATCTAACACACAGAAATGATGGGGATAAAAAGTGCAGAAATGTAAGAAAATTATCTGATTGCCATTTTGAATCTAAATTTGGAGGGAGTCATGAAAATGTATTTATTCTGTTTTATCTGCTACGTGCCTTATTATGTTCTAAAGTGTAATTCACACCACTACAGTGCAAGAGTTAATAACAGTCCCTGAGCCAATGGGGAGTGCTATGCTGTTTCCCTTAAGACAAGGAAAGGCTTGTGAAATGTTTGAAAAACACGTGTTATAATTGCTGAAATAAACAGCAAATTTTAGAGAAGAAAACAAAAACAATATAGAAACTGCTGGTCTCCTAGGTAAACTTAAGTATTGACAGGTCTGAATTAATAGAGACTGTTTTTCAAAAGGTTCAGCGTCAGCTGTATATTGCATTCACTCATTCTGTTCCTGCACTGTTCTTAAGGGAATTGCTTGATTCCTGACATTGTGTGACAGAAAGAAACTCTTCCATAGCATAGATAAATAATGTCTACTTTATTTCCCAAAATGTAGTCAAATACCAAAATTCTGTCATTTTAACATTTTAAGAGGATATATACAGGGGACCACGTTGGACTCAGTTCACAGAAAAAGAAAGTTCTTTGTTTGTGTCTTCATTGGGCAGATACTCATTCCTTCTGGAGAATTTCATCTGGATTTTCATCTTGAACTCCTAAGTGTTCAACTGAGCACAGGTTAAAAAGTGCAAATGAGCAGACACTGCCAGTTACCTCACAAGGGAGTGCCTTGCAGGAGCGTGCCAAGCAGCCTAATACAGTACGAATAACTATGTTGTGTCAAAGTAGCACATTCTTTGCTGTGTCCGGAAACAATCCTACAAGATATTCTCCTGCGGTAGAATTTCGTCTCTTGGCAGATAAGAGGCAGCTGCCAAGATCTAACCAAACAGAGAAATGTTTTGCTATGTTCACTCTACTTCTCAGCCCTTAAAACACAGTTTTTACAGGCAAACAATGTGATGCTGTATGCCATAAATCTCCTTCTACAATTTGATGAATGTCTTGAGCTGGGGATGGCATTTATAAATTAAAGCACGTGAAAGCCAAATACTGTATGCACAGTCCAATACAAAAATTAAAAACCTGACTTTTCAAATGCACAGCTACTGCGAACACAATTCATTGTCCTTCACGCACAATTCCAGAATTGCAACAGGATTTCACAAATCTTTTAATGATTCTGGTAGCAGTTTCAATTATAATACATATATTTTTCAGCTTCTTTAAGCTGTCACAAGGTTTTCTTGAAGGGTGTAGTGAGACATATTATGATCTTCTTGCCTACCTGAACAGTTTGAACCAAGGAGATAATATTTGCATCTTTATAACATTATGCAAGCTCAGTGATCTTTCTTATTTTTTCAATTTTTGCTTATTTGGTACTTCTTTTTTAAAAACAAACAAACAACAGCAACAACAACAACAAATCAAAAAAACTGAGCACATCTTCTTTTATATTTCCTTTCTTGCTCACTTATATACTTTAAATACAACATAGCTGTGAATAGTCATGGGCAAGGTGGATGACAATTTTCAAAATTATATTCAATGTATTAAATGGCAAAACAAGACTACAACAAGTTCCAGGTTCCATGGATTAGAATTATATTTACTTCAGTTTTAATCAGACTAAATTGTCACTGGAAGAAAAACTGAAATACGTTTTTTTCTTGTCCATTGAAAGTATGTTTTAAACAGATATTTGTTAGCCATCCTCACTTAGAGGATCCTCATTTTAGAAAATGTCTGAAATTTCAGCTACAAAACTTGAGAAACTTAGGGATATATCTCAGATGTCTATTGGTTATTTTTGTTTAAAGTTGATAGTCTAGTAAAATTCACAAAGTTCCATAAAGGCAACATTAAATTTTGCGGTAAGTTTTGTAGGTGTTCTATATATCTTATATAGAAGATTGAAATGATGGAGTGGTTTTTTTAAAAAAAAGCTCAAGATTAAGGATTTTCAGTCTAGACATTATTATTCTTGAATTTTATTTGCTTGAGCAGTGGCCACAGGTGAACCTCATGAGATTCAATAAATCCAAGTACAAGGTTTTGCACCTGGGTTGTGCCAACCCCCACTATCAGTACAAGCTGGGAGATGTAAGGATAGAGCACAGCCCTACCAAAAAGGAATTGGTGGTAGTGGTGCATGACAAGCTGGACATGAGCCAGCAATGTGCCCTCACAGCCCAGAAAGCCAACCATGTCCTGGGATGCATCCAAAGATGTATGGCTAGCAGGTCAAGGGAGGTGATCCTGCCTCTCTGCTCTGTGCTGGTGAAGCCTCACCTGGAGTACTGCATTCAGATGTGGAGTCCTCAGTACAGGAGAGACACAGACCTGCTGGAGCACATCCAGAGGAGGGCCACACAAATGATCCAAGGGGTGGAACACCTCCCCTATGAGGCTGAGAGAGCCGGGGCTGTTCAGCCCTGAAGAGAAAGCTCCAAGGTGACCTGATAGCAGCCCTTCAGTATCTAAAGGGATCTATTAGAAGGAAGGGTACAGACTCTTCTGGAAGGTCTGCTGTGATAGGAGACAGGGAAATGATTTCAAACTAAAAGAGGGGAGATTTTTTATAGTGAGGGAGGCGAGGCACTGGAACTGGAGGTGGATGCCTCCTCACTAAGGAAAATCAAGGTCAGTCTGGATAGGGTTCCAAGCAACCTGTTGTAGCTGTAAGTGTTCCTTTTCACTGCAGGAGAGTTGGGCTAGGTGACCTTTAAGGGTTCCTTCTATCTCAAACAATTCTATGATTCTATGATTTTTGTTTCCCTCTGGACATTTTCTTAATGTTAATTTGTCTCTATGCAATTATCTTGTATAATCAGTGGGACTGTTACTGTGAGTCAGAGTTTGCAAGTTTGCTCTCATCATCTGTTTAGTGAGTGGCAACAGCAATTTGGTAAGAAAGTCCAGTTTCCCAAAACATGAATCTCAGTAAAATTTTGATGACAAGTTTGAATGTATTTGAATGTATTTGAAGTATTTGAATGTTGGAAGTTTAAGTTTTATCAGATGAACAAGTGTGAAGAAGTATGACCCTCTGGGGTTTGCCTTTTGCCCTGTTCAAGTAGATGAAATAATGACTTTCAAATTCTTTGGAATATACTACATCTTCATCAATCTATATCTTTGTCCTTTATGCCAGACTGACCAAAAACATTAAAAATGCTATGTCTGCTCTCTTGCATGTGAGCAACAAGAATTTTAGTCTTGCCAACATGCTATTCTCAAGGATGGAACAAATGCGACCGGCTCTGAGGCTCTAATCGTGGGAACAAATTCTGCTGTTTTTATCTCTGGTGTTTCAGAACTGCTCTCACACATGTGTGCACACACACTAGTTGTTGATTCTCCACTTTCTTGAACAAAAGGAGAGCTGTTGACAACATTTTTTTTTTCTTCTGTCCTGGTTGTATTTGTCGGGCAAAGATCATCATGCTCTGATTTAGTGTTTTCAAATAAGTGTGCCCTCTGGTGCAGCACTCTATTGAGAGACAACACAGCCCAGGCAGGAGAGTTCAGCATGGCCACTAATAAAACACAAGTGCTGCTTTGTCAGGCCACGAGTGATTACTTGAACAAGTGCCAACCAAGAAACCAAACGTTAGAGAGCAGCTCTTCAGACCCTCAAGACAAAGAGCCAATTGACTTTCCTCATTAGTTTTTGTGCCAAACATGTAAACACAGTTTCCTTTCTATCTTTGTTGCTCAAAACATGCCAGCTTGTTAACATCTTGTGTGGTAGGGTGGTTTATGAGCCTGTAAAGACTATTATGTGGAGCTGGTTTTTGTTCTAATTGAAAAGGTTTGTTTATTCTAAGGACACCCCAAACTGGCATCTTTCTGATGATTTATAAATTCTGTCTTTGTTCTAATAGACTGATGAAAGTCTCTGGGAGACATTTAACATGCACAGAACCCTTCTTTATCACACATACAACCACTGCTAGAGTGGTTTTAAACCATTAAAAACCATTAAAAATTTATCAGAATTAGGATTGGTCTCCACCTCACCTCCAAACAACAACAAACGAGTAATAAGAGCAGCTTCTGCAGCATAAAATGCCTGATGAAACCTTACTTCTGCCATGCAGAAAGCTCACTGAGATTTTCTGCTTGATATTCTTTGTTTTTAACTGTTTTTATTTTGGGGACCTCTGACATTTTAACTTCCTTTGCATTTTACTGCAGTCTTTCATGTTTCTAAATGCTATGACTGCACGAGATAATGGAAATTGGAACAATTTCAAACAACCTGAAGTGTTTGTGAAAGGTGCTGAATTTTATTCAGTGCACAGGGAATATATTTTCTCTCTTGTAAATCCCCTTCACATATGGTGTGACTGCTGACACGAAATTCTACTGAGGTAAAACAATGAGGGTGTCTTAATGTGGTGACTTTACAAATGACTTTGCAAGGCAGTGAGATCCACAAACTGGCTTTTCTTTTTGTTTTTGCAAATGAAATCCATATATTTTAGTTGAAAACTTGGGGTAATTTTTTTTTTTCCCATTCATGAAAATATGAGGCTTATAAAAATGAAGCTGATTATTATGAAAATAAAAAGCCACCAAAAATCCTATTGAGCACTTTCCCAACTAAAATTGAAAAAGCTTGATCTGTCATCTTCTGAGTTTGTTGAAAATAAAAATGATATAACTACCCGTTCATGAGTTTAATGAGAACTTCCTTACTGTCAGTGAAGAAACTGTGAAAAATAGACATGGATAAGTTATTTTGTATTTCCTTTCAAAGTACTAAATGATAAGAAAAGAACTGAAGAGCAAAAAAGGTGTTTCAGTATTTTTCTCTCACTGCCTCACACAGACAACTGCAGATAAATCCTTCTTTAAAAATACAAGATCTCACATGTGAAGCTATCTGCAGAGCAGTGAGCAGACTGTGGGAGTCCAGCTGCTGTTGAGCTCAATGACTGTGAATGAGAGAAATAGCTGCAGTGCTGGCAGCCAGTGTAGGGGCATGAACATGGCTGTAGTACTCCTTCCCACTGAGATCCTGGGTGATACTGAAAGAATGAGCATTAGCTGAACAAAAACAAATGTACTGAAATAAAATGGCATCTGATCATGAAACTCCAAGGTCACAGCAGTGCATGGTTTTCCAGTCAGGTGATCCTCTGCCCTGCCCCATCAGTGCTGTAGAGCTGGTGTCTAGAGGTCTGGGGGTGCTGTTTGCAGGTTTGAGTTTCTGCTTGGGCTCTTGATGGGCTGGCTCCAGCTTGTAAGCTGTTTTTATCGGAGCTTTCCCTGAATCATCTTGAATTAACCCTAACCCAAGGGCAAAAGCAGAGGGCTGTTAATCATCTTCAAGTGGACCATTTGTGGACATACAAATGGTTTCCACGCAGGGTAAGGCAGTTTTCCAAGGCAGGTTTGTACTGGAATGATAAGCAAATAAGCAATCTCTCAGCTGCAGAGTTGAGCCACCCAAGGGAGCTGGTGGTAGAATTCTGTGACAGATTAAGTTTCAGATGTGGTACCTGTGCTGTTCACCTTGAGGAAAATTGAAGCAGAGAGCAACCTGACTTCTTGAAAACAAAAATGTCTTCTGTCTGCCACAAGGAGAAAAAGCTGATTGGAATTTAGTGTAACGAAGATATTTAAAAGAAAACACTGAAAACTGGTGGGTTTTTTGTGCCGAGTTTCCCTGTCAGATGATTCATAGAGCCTGAATGCAGTCCCACAAGGACCTCCTGGCTCTGGTGTCGGGAAGGAGCACTGTTGAGGCATAAGAAGGTCTGTGGAGTTAGTACTCAGTCCAGGAAAGTGTGGGAAAACTGGAGTTTCACTTCGCTATCATATATAGTTACTGAACTCTCATCACACAAAACTGTACTGAGAAACTCCAGCCCAGGGCAATGCTTGTATTCTCCTGAGGATCTTAAGACTTAAATTGCTTTGAGAACAGCTAGATGTGAATGGGACCAAGCACTGCAGTCCAAAATGGAAGATCTCAGCCATTTCTATGATTGCTGGATAGCACATCACAGCTATCATTCATGTGCAGCTGTGCAAGCAGACAGACATTCCTGACTACCTGTGTTTGCTCACCAGCGTCCCTGACAGCTGCTCAGTGTGGCAGCTTTCCATCTTTTTCCCTTAGCGTGAGGCTGAGTTGAGAACACCTCACCTAGTGAGCCACAGCGCTTGGCAGAACCACAGTGTTCCCACTGGTGCCAATCGCTTCATGAGTTTCACTGTAAACTGAAAATCTGACAAACAGTGACTGTATATTTTCTTTCAGATCACTGTGAGTGTTTCCTAATATTTCTGTATATAGGACAATGTGACAATGCAGTCAATCACAGACCACTGTAGAACAATGATGGAAAAATATATTACAAAAATCCTATGAAATTTCCTAAGTGTTTCAAAACTACAGCTGCCTCCAGTGTCTCAAGAGTTTTCTCTATTCACAGAGCCTCTCCTAATATTCTTGGCAGTCCAGGCAGAATTCACTTCTGTGATGATGCCAAAGTGGATTCTCAGTAGAGGAAGGATCAGTGACAGATTTGGAGGGAAGAGGTGAGGTACGGAGCTGAGGAAGGCCATCTGAATGGCACTGGCAGGTACTCATGAAACAAGCAGGGTCAGTGAAATTAAAGTTGTTTGATGTGATGGTTTAGAGAAACATGGGTAGTGATCTCTCCTTTTCTCTCCTCCTTCCTCAAACTCACAAACTTCTCTTGCCCAGGGCTTGGGGACTCCCGTTTTTTCCCTCATGTAACTTTCTCTTCCATGTAACTCATTAACAGAGACCAGGACTGATTCTATATATGAATGTGATGTTCTGGGTAAGAGATTGTAGAATTGTCTGTGCTATTCTTTATGTGGTTTGAGTTCTGAAATTCATTACAAACGTCATGCAAATGGCTTTTTCTGGTGGTAGAAACTTTGTCCCTGGAAACATTCAAGGTCAGGCTGGACGGGGCTCTGATCAACCCGATGTAGCTGTAGGTGTTCATTGCAGGGGAGTTGGACTAGATGACCTTTAAAGATGCCTTCCAAGTCAAAAGATTCTGTGCTTCTATGATGCACATGAACCAAGGATGAATTTTGCTCAATGCACTCTGTATCAAATGTTCTATTTGCAGTTTGCTTTAAAACTCCTCTTTGTCTCTTTACCAGGTTTCTCTTAAAGAAATAGTCCTTTCGAAATGTATTTCCAATGGCTGTACATTTGTGATTGCCCGATGTTCAGGGTGAGTACATTAATAACGTTCAAAATGTGGTTTGCAGCTATTCTGACATCTCAACACTCTGGAATTTCAGCAGTTGAATTTGACCTACAGAACCCTGCACTCAAATCCCTTGAATCGATAGCACTGCACAAAGCAAAGCCTTCTGCAGTGTCGCTGCTAAAGGGAAAATTAAAGAGTATGGTATTGGTGCTCTTTTGCTACCAAGTTCATCTCAGCAAAATCATGAGCTCATGATAGACCACATAAGTATAATGAAACTCCCAGCATTTTGATGTATAAGGCAAGACCAATGCCTTAACCTTCCTGGGCTAGCAAAATGGCTTCAGAAATTGTCAAGAGATGTCTGTTCTTATCCCAAGACAGGCAGTGTGTGTAGAGATAGGGTCACTGTACACAAGAAACATCATTCTAGAGGTGTTAAGACAGTTTCCTACTGAAGTTTAGTATTGCACTAAAACTGTTCATTTCAGGCAAAAATAAATTCAAACATCACTGTGACATGAAAAATCATTTTCTGTTAGTTTTGTCACCAACTGACTCTGCAAAACAAAGTAATTGTCACCAGATCAGGAAGATGAAGGTTAAAGTTAAAAAAAGGTATAAAAGTATATGTCTGTACCTTGCTTCCAGATATAGTCTCTATCTGAATGTTACTCATCTGATCATCTACACCAGAAGTTGTTATTAGAGATATTTAGGTTCTCAGGGAGAGGAAGATTGCTCAACTTCAGGAAGAAATAACTTGCCAAAGTATACATTAAATCATACTGGAAAAAGGTACAAATTACTTCTTTGATTCTTCAAGTTTTTTCCCTTTGTGTATTTAGAAATGAAGCACAAAATGCCATTTGTGAGGTCTGCTGGTGAGAAGAAAGTACATGACTGTAGGTGTCAGATTCTTTTTTTGGTAGGGTTCATTCTCTCTTCTTCAAATCCACAGTGATTATGTAGTGAATTATTAATGGTAAGGTAAATGTAGTCATTCTGGCGGAAAAGAAAAAGATGTGTACTGTTATTATGACTGAGAAACTGTTACATGGCAAAAGGATAGGCTGTCATTTACTAACAACTTTTGTATTTAAGGTTCTCTCATCCTCTATTTCCTCTTTAAGTAAGTCTAGACTGAGATACTGGAAGAGGATGAAATTTCTCATACACTGATAAAGCAACCTCAGTGTGTAGAGGACTCCAATTAGGCTTGTCCTTGCAGTGAGATCTGCATGGATCAGTCCTGTGCTTGTTCTGAGCAGGATCATGTCCAACCCCCTTTGGGTCAGGGCAATAGGATTAATGACTAACCAAGTAAATGTAGTTAACAGGATGCTCACAATTCTTTTGTGAAATAAAAAAGAGATTTATTTATAGAAGAAAACAATATTCCAGTAAGCATAGTCATAAAAGTGAAAGGGTAACAATATGGTCCCTAGAAAAGCAGTCTAAAACTTCAGTACTTCAGTACTTAAATAATACTGGAAATGAAGAAATATTCTTTTTTTTTTCTTAAGTTCTCTCCCTGAATTGCAGGGATGTTACATACATTTCATAATACTGACCAAATGACTTACCGACTTGGGAATAATTTAAATTGGTGCAAAGAAACTGTCTGGAATTCTCCATTTATTCCCTACAACTTAAAAAAAAAAAAAAAAAAAAAAAAAAAAAAAAAAAAAAAAAACACAACGCAGAAATGACAGTTTTCCTATTTCTGAAATCTCTGTCAGCTATAGTTTGTGCATATTGTATGCTTTTATCTAGTCTCTTTCTTTAACAGCCTTTGCATGTCATCTGCACTCGATCCAGAACAAACAGAAATATGGTATGTTCTTTTTATTCAAATGATTACTATTTATACTCTATTGCCACGCTTTCTTGTACAGCACCTAGTTTAATAGGATTCCAGTCTGCTTTAACACTCTGACTCTACTTACTACAATGCAGTAGCGACACATTTACTTTCTAGACACATATGCATTTATATAATGAAGTTATGTGGGATTCAGAGTAATATTCTTTTTTTGTCTCCAAAGCTAAGCTCTTTAAAGAGTTAAAAACATTATTATTCTGCTTTGTTTTTTATAACACATCAACTTATTCTATGTATGGAAAATAATTTTTCTGCTTTATTAAACCCATAAAAATTTAAAGTTACAAGACCAACTGAAGAATGTTTACATCCAACAATACCTTGTTCAGAGTAGCAGTAAGGGTGGCTGCATATTTAGATTTCTGATGTGATCATTACTTTAAGCTACCACTTGACTAAATTTTTTTCTGGTTTGAAATTGGCAGCTTCTCCAAGTACATTAGGGATATCATACAACAAAATTCCAAAGTGGATGCAGAGCTCCCCATTTTTGTTCTTCTGCACTGATAGTTTTTAAAATGAAAGCTTTAATCTGTATAATATAGGATCATTAATTTCTGCATTTTACACTTGAGCAACAGCATTCTGATTATCTGCTGCAATGAAAAATAAGCAGCCCTGCTCCTGCAGACTTAATTACTTACTGCAGGGCCTCTTGCCTTCCCAGTTATGGCACACAATCTACAAATGGGGTTAAAAACATTATTAAAAACCAAATTACCCAATAGATGGAGAAAACAAACATGCAACTGTGTCCTAGTAGATCTTGCTAACATTAGAGCTGTGCCTGGTTACATGTGTTACAAATGTGATGTGTTACATGCTGAGTCTGTTAAGGAGCTCTGTCCTCAGTTAGACAGCAAAGTAAGCGGCCAGATTTTTTACTTGTCAGATAGAATAACCAGGAATGCGTTCATGGTATAAAATGTATTCTGACTAAGTGCTTTATAAATGGAGGACCTTGATTGGTATAGAGGTACACCGATATTCTTTGGAAAATATGCCCACTGGTCAGATGCTTAAATATAGTGTGAGGCTACTGGAAAACCTGATCTTAGCAGTGAGGAACCAGAAATGTCCCTAAAATCTTGCTGTGTGGTCCTCTCGAAAATGAAGCTATGTAAGTCAGACCCTTCTAAGATCATAGAATCATAGAATCTTTTTAGTTGGAAGGGACCTTTGAAGGTTACCTGGTTCGATTCCCCTGCAATGATCTGGGACGTGTACAGCTACATCAGGTTGCTCCGAGCACTGTTCAGCCGGGCCTTGAATTTCTCCAGGGGATGGGTCATCCACCACCTCTCTGGGCAACCTGTTCCAGTGCCTCAACATCCTTACTGTAACAGAATTTCTTCCTTATGTCCAATCTAAATCCTCCCCTCTTCTAGTTTGAAAACATTTCCCTTATCCTATCACAGTCATGATTCAGCCTCAAAGAACATCATACATAGATTTTCAACAACGTAAGTATATTGCATATACCAGTCTTTTAAAATAGTCTTGGTTGTGTTTTAGACCAAGCATTAGCAGTTATGAAGGATTTGGTTTAGAAGATTTTAAAAGTTAATAGAAGACATTAGTGATTACAGAAATACATGAAAATTGAACAGCAAACACAAGAGTCATTTGGAAAGTAAAGGCAAAACAAAACAAAACTCTTTTTGTTCTAACATATTGTAGAAATATATGGCATATTTGTGGGATTTCCTTAGTTGAATGATGAAAAAATGGATCTGAGATAAAATTTCTCATGTCTAAAAGTCTAATGGATGGTAATAGAATTGTAAGCTATAAATGAAATGCTGTTCTATTTATATTAACAGAGAAACAGCATTTACTTGCAATATTTATAGGAATAGTATACTGATCTAATTTATAAGATGATGGTCCAAAGAATCTATTGTTTTGAAATCACATAAAAGCAATAATAAAGGAAAACAATAAAATATTTAAAGTGCATACAAGGAAAATAAGTCCATAAAATACGCGGTTAACATTAAAAGATCATTCAGTACCATTTGAAATTTGTCTTCTTGAATACATTGTATTTAATTAATCGTAAGCACTGAAAATTGCTGAAGCTTAAATATATGATTCAGTCCAGCACATAATAGTCTAATATTTTTTTGTATGAAATAAAAAAACCATTATAAATTATAAATAATAAAACTGCAGGAAAATGATCAGGTTACAGGAAGACAAAAATAAGTTATTGAGAAAACAAGAAAGACACAGACAGTATATAATTATCTAGGTATCCAGAACAATTATATAGTAAAGTTTCCTCTGTCATTTAAACTTAGAAGCAAGATTAAAATAATTTAAAAAAAAAAAAAAAAAAAAGGCATTTGTTGAATTACACCTACAAGCTCAGCAGGGTGGACCAAGGGGTAGGATTTTGGTTTTATCTCTAATCATCTACTAATATTTTTCTGCTGAGTGGCTGCTCTTCTTTCCTGACAAGTCCATCTGGATAGATACCCGTGATCCAGACTTCTTACCCACTGAACTGTTACTGTAGCCAGAAGTCCCAGGGACGTTTCACTACTGAACACAGACAAGCTCGTCCTCTTCATGCCGGAGGCTCTGGAGCGGTGGGCCAGTTTTTTTATTTGTCATCGTTTTGCTCCCTGGCACTGCTTGTCTGCTCCTGAGCCCACTGGCTGTGTAAAGTGCCAGCAAGCCCACGAGTAGGTGAGGATGATGAGGGGAGAGAGGAAATGCTGGAGGAGGGGCATGTCAAAGGGAGATTAGAGAAGGGGATATGCTCCTTAAAATGGATTTGGGGGAAAATGAGAATTTGTTCAAAGCCAGGGAGGAGTATGAGGAAGCTTGCAGGGGAAGGGGGAAGAAAGTCTTGTGCACACTGATTGGACAACAGCGAGATGGATTTGGGCTTCAGGGCAGAAGAGAAAAGATCGACTGCATCTGAGCTGCAGCTGAGGTAAAGATGCTCTTTGCACAGATCCCGCTGCTCGCTGTGTGTCCAGGTGGCAGCTGGCTCCCTGAAAGCTTGGCTCAAAATTGCTTGGCTGCCCTGGCCTTCTGTACAGCCCTGTGCAGTGTTAATGTAGGCACAGTTTTTGTGACTGAAACTCAGGGAACAGAGAAGTAGATGTCTGAGAAACCCTGCTCTGACTCAGGGCAGAGAGGGAGAACAAAATCCCCTTCCTCCTGCTGCACATTGGTGCAGTGATTGGCCAATGCTGCTCCCTGTGGTGATGCCTTAAGGAGCATGCACTGGGAAAGAGCTGCTCCATCCACACACTGTGGACAGCATTCCCAGGCTGTTGCTGGAAGACATGTGGTTTCCCATCTGCTGAATTGCAGAGGGCTTTTCTATCAAGTAGCCAGCTGCCTGCAGGAACCTGAGAGCAGGACCTACACTCTGGCTTGTCCCCAGACCCTCTTAGGCTTCTGGGATTCCCTGACATCAGAATGCAATAGCCCTGCCGCATTGCTGAGTTAGGGACGAGAAGAAATGCTGCAGAAATACAAGATTATGAGAGCAACAAGCTAGAGAATTAACAGTGCACTGTATTTGCAGGCCAGTACCTGATGGTCACTTTTCTATTGACAAGGCTGAGGAAATTGAAAAGCCATGAGGAGGAAGGAATAAATGCAGCCATGCCTTTCTACACACTTCAGAAGGAGCCTTAAATCTGGTCACTATGATTCCTTAACGTTTACACAATGACAGAAGAGTTTTTTGTTTATCCCTCCATCTGAAAACATTCCTGGAGCAAAATGCACAGCAGTGGTTGCAAAGCTGCGTGCTGCAACAGTAGCAAAAAATAACTGTGTAGAGGCCCCAGATTCTTAACCCTTTGTTGGGAGAGTGGGGGGAGAAAAATACTTCACTTTCTTTTTTATTCTCCTGTAGGACCTTTGAACTTGTTATAACATGGATGACCAAACACAACTTTTGCTTTTCAGCCAATCATTCCGCTCCTTTTTCATCTTGCAGTAAAAGTGGGAGTCTCTCTGCTTTGCTCTCTCTCTCTCCCTCTCTCACACACACACACAGACCCTCTTACTGCCATTCCATAAGATTTTATTCTGTATTCCTAGACCAGTTAAGTTCCGTTTAGTTTCTCCTTGTTGCACTTCCTTTAAATACATACTAATTGCTCCTCAAATTGCCCAGGTAAACACTGACAAAAGTTGATCTTATGTGGCCAGTTAGCAGCTGTTTACAGTAGAAGTTATTTGTTCATTCGTTTTCTTTTTTTGTTGTTGTTGTATTGTATTTATATGAAATTTCTGCTGCATAATAAATGTTTAAGTACCTTGGAGTTTTTAATTGTGTATTGGCACATTTTGGAAGTATATGTAAAATGATGAGCTCAGTTTACATTACAAGTGAACCTCTTTCTGAGAAAAATTGTTTTGAAGACAGAACTGGAATTACGTCTAGAAAACCTCCACATATGTGATCATACAGCTTCAAAAAACCCAATTTCTGTCATCAGTCACATGGATTTTGCACTTTCTTATAAAATACCACATCCTGCAAATCTGATGGAATGTGAATGTGAACTTTTGTGAATAATAAATAGATATATATGTAATATATCTTTGGTGAAACAGAAAGCTAAAAATTACACTGTGAACTGTGAAAATTAAACATTTTAAGAAAAATATCTCCAATATGTGGGAAGCAGGTGCGTTGCTGTTTCTAAGGAAGTGACTTATAACTTGTAGAAGAATGGAGTCAATACTGTTCTCCTGTGTATGAAATATAATGGTGAATGTGCATAAACAAAGGTGAGCAAGGATGGATGGAAACACTGGCTTCATTTTAATTAGTGGTGTGCACGGTGTTTTATTTTACGCAGAAATTCTTCCTATTTCTTTTGCTTTCTTTGTTCTTGTCAGTAGTATATGCACACCTAGGAATTGGCTTCTGGCACAACTGATAAGATGCTTTTATGGTTACTTTCTGAGTTGCCTCTCACTCATGCCGTCCCTAGAATGAGAAGTCTGCAATCAGAACCAAGGCAGATACACCATAAGACGGGTGGTTTGAATTCATCTCCAGGGACAAAGAAGCCTTGTTACATTCACAGCCATTGCTGGGTCAGTGGATTCTGCAGGAGGCTACAGAATTTGCTTTTTTTCTGGCATGCACTATACCATTTTTACTGACAAAGCAGAAGTGGCATCCTTTGTACAAATTCTTCACTAAAATATGACATCTGTCAGATCAGCCAAGCCAAGTTTGGGTTTTAAACCTGGGCAAATAGTGCAATGGGGTCATTTTATTCTGATTTTCTTTTAATTTTGCATAGACTGATTTCTCAACCTCTGTAATCTATACCGCTTTTGTTTAAATAATCTTAATTAGAAATTATTTCCTCTCTGGTCCATTTTTTTAATCATCGTGTGCTGTGATAAATGATGAAACACACTTTCAAGACATGGGGCCAGAGGGGAAGAAGAGATGAATGAATTCTGCAGGAAGATTTTGTTTAATGATGTGCTTATAAGGAATAGTGCCTATGACAAATCAGTTGTCTGAGGTATTTTGAAAGACTGTAGGATATAGGATCCATGTCCAAGGATTTAACAGAAAAGTACTCCTTGCAAAGTTAAATTTGTTTCATTGTATGACTCTAGTAACACTGATCTGATTTCAAGAACCCAATGGCAATTTGTGTACCATTAACAATGCTACAATTTTTTTCTTTTTTTCTTAAGCTGTGAAGTCAAACAAATTTAAACTTCTAAAATATACTTTTGAAGCTTCATGGTAGATTCAAAATTGAAAAAAAAAAAGTGATATCTGGCATAAAAGATAAATTAGGATCATATTAGCAATTAAGGGGTTTCTGTTACAAACATGATTAAAATTAAAAGCACTTTAAAAGCAATGTATATTTTAAGATAATATTTTCAGAATATTTTCAATTTTTCCAGGCCATTAGATACATATCATATGTGAAATGAGATGATGATCCTTGCAGACTGCTTGTCTGTCTGTTCCCGTAGAATGGACCTAAATAAAATGTCAGTGGATACAGAATACAAATGGAAGCAAATACTGATGAAGACAAAACCATGCATGTCAACAACAGTGTTAAAACCAATGTACTTAATTAAAAAAGTGAAGTCAATTAAAATCAAAACAACAGTGCAGCATGTACAAATGCTGGAATAATCATTAGACCTTGCTGAATAATGGAGGAGTATAGAATTTTTTTTTTAAGTGAAACAGCAGGGGTGATACATTACACAAAGCAACAATCTACAAGAGTATGACAATTGAATTACTTCAGCTCCATTAGGCAGGTGCAGAAGAATAATTAACATGAATTTCTTCAATGGAAAGGAAAAAAGAATAAATTTCTTGTAGCACAAACTGCTATGTTTTCTCTGCAAAATGATGAGAAAATATGACAGTGAGGATGCTGATTAAAACCAGATCTTGATGCTTATCTTCTTGTGAGACTGGTTAATCTTGAGGTAAAAATATGCACACAGTGTATATTTTCTCACAGTCTCAAGCTATCGTGGCTCACATCAGCTTTTGGTCTTCTGATGAGGTAAGAGCTCTCATTGTTTGGGTTAAAAATAAAATAAAAAAGGCAATAGGTTTTGAATTTGTAAACTCTTTCTGAGCCTCGGGCCCTGTCTGGTATCTGTTTTTCCATTTCAAATTCAAAACAAATTTGTGATCTCCAATTTCAATCTGAACAACAACCGTTCTCTAAAATGACATGAAAGTGCAAACAAACTTCATGCTGTCTCATGAAAAGTAAGCTGCTTCTAAAATACAATTGCTTCCCGAATGTTTTTCCCTTTGGAGTTCTACTAAAATGTTTCTATTTACTTCTTTAGAAAGAGATTGATTTGGAGACAGATAGCCAAGCAGATTGCTGAAGGACAGCTGATTTTCTCCCTTTACAATTAAAGAACTGGATAAACACTTGAACTGGCCATGTTAGAAATATATTAATTACAGATATGGACAGAAGATCTCTAGTGATTGATTTAGCATATCTTAGAAAGCTGCTGCTCTGCAGGGGGATTAATGCTCATTTTATGAGCTGAGGTTGCATGCTCTGGTAGCTTTAACTAAGCCATTCTACTCTGTGTGTGCAATAGCCGGTGGGGGGCCTCTGTTCTCTGAAACATCTCGTTGTGTCTACACTATCACCCCCTGCCCTCTTTTCCCGTGTCTTTTCGACAGCTGTTGGGCCACTAGTCAGCTGTAGTCTTCTGCCAGCCTGCTACTGCCATTCTCTGTCCTGACCTCAGCTATTCCCTACCATCTACTGATGTAAGTCTGGATAGCTGATGAAGCTGCATATGGCTCATCTAAGGCCAGATGCTCATCTTTTCATTTACTGATTGACTAGATATGTGATCATAATATAATGTTGCTATTTTAGCCTAGAGTTCTTCTGTTCATGTGAATGGATCTGTTAGGACCACGTGTTGCTATGACCAAATGTACCTTGACATTGACTGTAGGCAGTACCTTTCAGTAAAATAGGAATAATTTCTATTTGAAAGCTGGGAATGTTGCAAGTATTTTAGGCTGATGTATGGGATGATTACACAGATTTTCTCGTGGTTTTTGGTGGTTGTTGGTTTTTTTGTTTTTTTTTTTTGTAAAATTAAAAGTTCCCCATATTCAGTCACTCTCTATGTTTTATGTTTTATTTTCCTAAGAAATGAAGACTAGAGGGCTTTAGGGACCTCATTTTGAAAAGGAGCCATGCTCTGTGATGAATATATTATTTTAGAAATGAGATCAAAACATAGTAGTTATCAAAATGCAAGCAGATGTTTGCTGTTCTGTGCAATCCTCCTGCTGTTATTTGTATCAGGAAGTCTTAAAATCATTGATTTCTGGAATAGAAAAACGATCATTTTATAACTGCTCTGCACCTAATACTCTTCCAGTAAATTTAAGTAATGATAGACCTTTTGTCCATCCCTCTGCATCTTATGATAGACTCACATATAGACTGATCTACCTGCTTCAGAGACTTCTAATTCTCTAAGACCCCACTAATAGCATAGCATTTTTACCATTTAAATGCTGATTCATTTGTAGACGTATCCTAATTATGATACCATATCCTCAAGTTAAAAGTTATGTTAACAGCCAAGCAGAAGCTGTGGAGAAACCAGAGAGAAAGAATGGACTGTTTCTGCTTTAGTGACTGACGTGGAAATGACAGTATGGATAAAAGTGTCTTTTAAAGCAGGTTATGCAGAAACTCCCAGGACAGTTACAAATGCAGTAAAAAAAAATATCCCTTCCCTTCCCTTCCCTTCCCTTCCCTTCCCTT